>NC_055694.1:28159570-28360678 GCF_017639745.1 Melanotaenia boesemani
AAAAGCATGAACACAACAGGTCCGAGGTAAACACAATGGCGGATTGTTCTGAAGACTGTCTTTGGGACCTTGTCCCCAACTTCCGGCATCTGTATGATTTTTCTTGTTCGTTGCACAGTGATACACACACGCCTTAACAGCAGGCAACAAACTGGACGTGCTTTGGGGGTTGATGACCTTTTCACCATTTCAAAGTCCAGGTGCTGTGTACTCTCTCTAGCAGGACCTCCAGTATTGAGCGTTTTTGCTGCACCATGATTCAGTCGTTTGCAGCAGGTACATAAACAAACACTGACGTGTACGCCTGCGTTCACAGCAAACATATCCCAGCTCTAAGAAGATTCAGCCTGTCATAAAGAACAAATGTGCTTATATCAAATATTGACTTTCAATGTAGTTTTTTGTAGAAAATGTAGAAACTTATTTTGCCTAATAAGAGATGTTTACATTTACACATATTTCTACAAATTGCTGTTTTCCTGGCAATGCATCGAGAGATGAGAGACGATTCAAGGCTGTTGCAAAATACTGTTGGCAATAAAATTTATCCCATGCTTATGTTGTGAAATTTTTGCATTTCAGCTTCTACGACCAAGGGCGAAAAAATTAGGTCTAGGTAAGATGGAAACTAGGAAAATTAGTGTTTTAGCTTTATAAGTTTTACCAGTAAATGACTGTTCTGTTTTCATTCAAAGGTACTGCCTACATCCATGGCATGAAGCACGCGACTGGGAACTTCATCATTATTATGGATGCAGATCTTTCTCACCATGTGAGTAGCACTTGTTAAATTTCAGAACAACCTCAAGGTGATCAGTTAATCAAATTGAAGATGCCTTTTTTTTTTTGCACCCATGAACTTTTTAAATGTAACAGGGTCGTTAAGTAGATTTGTACAGCTTTATATTTGATTTCTCTCTTTTTTTATTTTTTTTCATTTTCAGCCCAAGTTTATCCCTGAATTTATTAAGTAAGTGTCCTTTGAATGTTTTTATTAATTTCCCTTTGGACTATTTTTCTGCTCATATGCACAGTGAAATAAGTATGGTTGATGTATGTTAAGTTTTGGTCATTTTTTTCTTCATCAGAAAACAGAAGGAAGGTAATTACGATCTTGTGTCTGGTACTCGATACCGTGGCAATGGAGGTGTATACGGTTGGGATCTGCGCAGGAAACTCATCAGGTAGCAGCTAGTTAAGAATGCTTTCTCTCTAGATTATATCCCTGATTTAATTTTCTTTTGTGTCTTTGTCTTCCCAGTCGGGGGGCAAACTTTTTGACTCAAGTGTTGTTGAGACCGGGAGCGTCAGACCTTACAGGTAGCTTCAGGTAAGTATTGGGGATTTAAATGCCACTGATTCATTTATTTTTTGTTATTATGTGTGTACGGGGCTGTGCTTTCTAATACCTTGCTGCATTGTTTTCCACTTATTTCAGACTGTACAAGAAAAATGTGTTGGAGAGTCTGGTGGAGCGGTGTGTGTCAAAAGGGTACGTCTTTCAGATGGAGATGATTGTCCGAGCCAGACAACTCAACTATACAATCGGAGAAGTACGACTTTTTTCTTTTTTTTTTCTAGATAAATTGTTTCTGTTCATGGCACACACCCTGCCATAACACTGAATTGGGCCTTTGTTTAACAGCTTTGTTGAAAATTCTGCTTTTTGACATCACTTATAGGTGTAAATGTCTTGGAAATCACTGTAAAATGTTAATGTGGTTGAAATCAATACCCCCAAGAGGGAATTGCATAGATTTTTCTGGACTAAAACCAAATTAGACCACTGATCTGTCACATAAAGACATTTTATTTCCTTTATGGGGAAAATAGGTGTTTTTCAGTGTTATTTAAGTCAATCCTACTTTTATCCTAAACCTGTAAATCCTCTGAAAAACCATTTTCTCTTTTTCCACACCACAGGTACCAATTACCTTTGTGGATCGACTTTATGGAGAGTCCAAACTGGGAGGGAATGAAATTTTATCATTTGCGAAAGGACTACTCACACTCTTCGCCACAACGTGAATAGCAATGTGCTCCATGTCATCCTGCAATCTCGTAGCTTTTCTCTCAGCGTTCATGTCACCGTCTTTGTTCAGAAGTTGTATCAGAATAGTAATGAGGAGAGAAAAAAGCTGCCCTTCCCTGTGGTCTCATAGCGTCATGACGGTAGATGGCAAGGCGAGACGTCTATCCCCATTATCAATAAAATGATGTAAAATAATTCTCTCAGAATCGTGAAGGATTATAGTGCTTTAAATTCCCATCATCCTCTTTAATGACTTGCAGGATAAGCACATCGATCATTCCCAACGCAGCTGGCTGGACTCTGCTTTAACAAAGATGTCAAATGGGTCTCCCTTGTTATTTGTGTCAAAATAAATTGTTTGTATTGCTTGCTGTGTTTTGTTCCTGTCCCTTTTTTTGTATTCAAGCCAACGCTTTGGAAGAATTTAACCCTTTTCATAAAAATCGTGTGCAAGGACAATGCCAATCCTGTTCTGGATGATTATGATCAAAACCACTAGTCCCAGTTCACGGGAGACTCACGCAGCAAAATAAGATGTTTATTACCCCTGCCAAGGTGGATGTTATGTTATCGGTGGGGTTGGTTTGCCTGTCTGTTATCAACATAACTCAAAAATTTACAGACTGATTATGAGTTAAAATTAAAGGAAATGTCAAAAACTAAATAAGGGATAAGTTACATAGTTTTGGGGGTGATTTGGATCAACACCTGGATGCAGGAATTTTTTAAAAGTTTCTTTACTATTGGACAATGGGGATAATTTTGCCATTAGAATAGAAATACTTTATTAATCCCTTTGGAGAGTCCTCAGGGAAATTACACCATTACAGCTTCTGACTCAACAGATAATGCCCAGCATCATTGTCATAAATAAATAAAAGTTAGAGCTGACCCAGGCTGCCGCCATTAGAGAAAATGTGGATTTCTTCAACAACTTAGACTATTATTGCCATTTGCTTTATCTTAGTGCTTAAGGGTATGTTTCCAGGGTCAATGATTTTAAGTAAGATATGGTATATATTCTCATGATGATGAAGATAGTGATCTTAGCTTGTAGTATAAGAGTTCTCAGGGGATTGATAACTGAGTGGGCTGTAGGGCTTTTTGGGGGATTTTCTCAGGTGAGTGACCCTATGGCTTGGCCGAGGTCTGCGCTCTCTGGGTGCTTTTAGTTAAGGATAAACTTGTATATGACTTAAGTTGTGATTTACTAACTAACTTTCTTGTTTTTCTCTTTAGGACACAAAGTGGGCTAAATAAGCTTTGGCTTCTCCCCACTCCTTTTCAGACATTTATGTGGTGTCTTAATTGTTTTCTATGTTTAAGATGTCTGAATAAAGTGTTTCTCATCATCATCAAATATTAAATATATTCTATTTATTAAACCTTGATAGTGTGTTGGCACAGGCCGTTTATTTATGCACATACTATGCTGCGTGATCTCAATTAACTTTAAAACTAAGATCTTAACAGTCCTCAGGTGACAAAGTATCACGACGAAGACATGATCAGCAGGGAAACGACGGTGCATAAATATCGGAGTTTCCCGTGGAGGAACACTAGTTGTAGGAAAACTTCTACCACCTCAAATCGTGGAAATGCAGATTCTCACTGGGACGCTGTTTTAGCTGAGACTGGTCCTCCACTGGTACACTATAGGAAAGTAGTCCCGGTCGCTTTGGTAGTACCGGGCAGTTAGCCGCACCACTCACTAGAGCGCCACCAAGCGTTGGCTCGACCGTTCAGCTGCGTGCTGAGGCACTGTGTACATCCGACTCTCTGCAGGGGAGGGGACGAACGCCAGATGTAGCCATACCGCACATGCGCATGAAATGCAAAAACTCACCACAGAAGGACGCCCGCTGTCGGATAGTCTTAGTAACTACTGCGCTGAGTTGTTTACCCCTCTGACTCAGACACAGAAATGAAAGCCAATTTCAGGTTTTAATGGACGAGAAAGGTAGACAAATGTTATACATACATTAGCTTAATTGGCCAAATTGATTGACAAACCAATCAGGAGTTTTAATGAGGCGGGCTTACGAGGGTCTCACAATGATATTATTTATGCTAATCAAGTAGATGTCACTTCCGCTCTTTTTATTTGCGCCATTTTGGATAGGGCAGTTTCCAGGCTGGATGTGTATTGTCTGTCAAGAGAATGGGCATAGCAATATCCGTTGCCAGGAAATTATAAGCAGAGTTAGGTAATTTATCTACAAGGGAATGTGCGCCGGTAGATGCTCTTAACAATAGCCCATGTGTCCACTCTCACCACTCCAGGGAATGGAGGGTTTATTTGTCTGATGAAGCTCGCTTTCTGTTCCCCTTTGCCGACCAGAGGGAAGAGGATAGCCCTTGTCGGCGAGGTACACACAGGTTTGGAGGGTAGATCGACGGCGGGGTGACTTGCTGTCCCTCTCAAGCCACCTGAGAGGATATTATCGAGATATCCGAGCAAGTGAGAAGTGTCCATAAATCGCCTCAGTCATCCTGGTGTGACATATTTCACTCAGACGGGAGAACTGGATGTGAAAGCAGGTAAACTTAGATGTCATAATGTTGGACATAGCCTTCACTGTTGGATAGTTGGCTGTTAACTGTGGCTACCTGCGCTGTTGTGATGGGTGGCGGTGAACGACAGCAAAGGTAACTTGGCTATGGATTAGGCTAATGTTTCTGAGTAAATGGTGACGAGCATAACTGAAATATACAGTAATTTGTTGATAAGAGTCTCAACGCAGATATTGTGTATGGGTAAGTATTGAGAAAGGTGGGGACGTTAGTTTTAAACAACCCTTGTTGGTGGTGCGAGTTGGCAAGCTTAGCATGCTAACTCAGCGCAGTATGCCCCCCTTATTCTTTGTCGGTGGCAGCTGATCTCTGCTAAAGCTATCGATCTGGATCCTACCAGATGTTGGTCAGCGATCAGATTCACGGAGGCTGGCTGCATATTTTAATGTCCACTGCTAAATTTGTTGAACATCTCAACCAGCAACACAGATATGGCCAGTTAATGTCTTCAGTATGAGAATGGCTCTCACTATTGAGAGTCTAGCTATGTGGATGAAAACATAGTTTTATATTGAGAAGATTTTGGAGAAGAGTTCAGCCAGGTGACATCTGGGTTAAGATGTACTCATAGCTGATGTTTGATCCAGGGGCAAGGAGATTGAGGTTTTGACAATGCTCTTCACTGTCAACCACACACAGTCTCTTACACAGACAGCAACTCAGCTGAAGTGCTAAGGGCTACAGACAGGTGTTGACCCTGGAGGGAGGTAAAACTAACTCCTTTGCATTTAAAGCATCTCAAACTTTTTCCTCTATCACTGTGTATATGGATGCCACCAGGAGCTTGTGTCCTAAGTAAACATTCACACACGGAGGAAGTGTAAACTGAGCAGTCAGTCAGAACATTGCTCATCATGTCCTGCTGGAAAATTGAGTGAGTATGAGGAAATCTGTAGCTGGAGGATTGAAGGCCTCTTGGTTTTTGAAGAAGGGGAAACCAGTTTTCTGCCAGCAACTCTCAGCAGAGCAGCCTCCTCTTGTATTTCCTCCCTTTTCTCTTCCTTCTCTCCCTCCCTTCCCTCCTACTCAGCCTCTCCTTGGCTTTTTTTCCTTTCTCTACTCCCCTCCCCTCTTATCCATCGCCCCCTCTTTCTCTCACCCTCTTCCATTTTATCTCTCTCCCCCTGCCTTACCTCACCCACCCTCCCTTCCCTCTCCTCTGAGCCAGTCTGTCCAACCTCCCTGCCTCCCCATCCCATCCCGTCCCTTCCCCCCTCCACTTCTGTCGCTCAATCGGTTCTCTCCCCTCTTGCTCCTTCCACACTCCCCCTCCTTTTCCTCCCAGCTCTCTCACCCTCACCCTCTCCACCTCATCCTCTCACCCTCCCACCCTCCCCTGATCTCTCTCACTCCTTCTGTCCCTCCTTTTCCTCCCTTCCAACATCACTCCCTTCTCTCCTCTCCTCTCCTCCCTCCCCCTCCACTGCAGACATATTGTAGGGGCTGCTGCTTACTCAATAGGAGGCGCCATTCTGTGATGGTATTGCAAGGCAGGGAGAAAAAGGGGCAGGCAGAATATAGGGAGGCTTACATAATGGAAGTCCTCTCTAGCGCCATCTACAAGTGAGGGAGGAAAGCAGAAAAAAGAGGCACAGAGAGGAAGTGGGCAACAGTCTGTGTCTTTCTCTCTCTCCCAACATACAGATGTACAGGAGGTCGGCAGGACAGCAAAGCAGCTGGCGTCCACATCCCTCTTCTCTGTTTCTAGAAAGCAAAACAAGCTGAGGTGTTCACAGTTGTTTGGTATAATGCTGTTGCCGTTAAATCATTGTGCATAAGTGACCTTTGACCTTCCTAAGTGGAGCTTTAAATATAGGTGCATTGGACCTGCTGCTTTGGCAAGGAAATTAAATATTTACTTCATTTGACAAACATCAGCTTTATCTAAAAAAAACACAGTAAATGGATATGAGCAGTAGCATGACAGGTGTACCGTTTGAACGGTGCGTTAGCTGCAGGCCTGTTCCAGCATAACTGCAGAGAGAGGTTTACTTCGATGACATAATATTTCAGTTAGCTGCCTTAAAAAAATCTGGTTATTTGATAATTTTTTATCTAACCTTTAGTAGGTGAGGATTTACTGTTAAAATCAAGCTGTGTTAAGATCTTTTGTAAACAAATATTTTCACGTTTAGCTTTGCTGTCCAAAAACCATTGCTGCTCATTATTGCATGTTTATAGCACCTGCCAGTGAGATGGTGGCAATTATCGCCAAGAAACCATTGTTTTTAACAAATAAACATTGGAAATTTTCTGGAGAATGCTAGTTTAGTCTGGACCTTCTTCATGGTTGCTGTTAATATGTGCACCTCACAGCCAAAAAATCTGTACTGAAGAGACACTCACAGCTGTGAATTCTTTGAGTTTACTGGGGTGAAAATGACAAATGAGCCAGTTACTTTTTCAAATTTGTTTTATTAGTAATGTAGTATTTTTGCATATTTCCACTATAGTGACAAGTTGAAAGGAACATGCAGGTCACCTGAAAAGTGCATGAAACAGCAACTCTTACCTGCATTTTCACTTTCTTGTGGTAAATGTTCTGAAAGACTCAGACTATGACATTCACACATGCTGTCATTCTGTAATCTTCAGCAAATGATCCCAGGGAGCTTACTAAAAAAAACCTAAGCAAATAATCTAGAGTGAAATTTGTGGACATTTGTGGAGCATCACATGAAGATTTCATGGAGCAATGCACGAGTGTGTAAATGCCATATATGCTTTTTATTTTGTTTGTTTTTTTTTCCATGCATATGTGTAAAAGAGAAACAAACGGCTCAGCTGAAATAATAATAGATAAAAAAACAAAAAAGATCCATAACTCTACAACTACTTTAGCCTGTTAACAGTAGTCAGGTGCAGGAACACAGTTGGCATGTGGCTAGAAGTCAGGTGTCTGTAAAGGCATGCATGCTGAAACTCAACTAATTTACAATCACTAATTGATCTAATACTTTTCTGATATAACACACATGTCTGCACTGGAGATACTGGGGAGATCATGCAGACAGTTTACACCTGGTGTACATTTTTGTCTGCATTTCAAGGGGCAGCTTGTGATTACATCTCAGTTTCCCACTTTATATTAAAAAAAACTTAAAGCCAAAGCTTCAGCTGTGGTGGGCAGCAAATAGGGCTGGGCAATATATTGAGATTTTCAAATATATCGAGACTTTATCAGACGCAGTATAGAAGGAGGGAATATCGTTCATATCGAGATAGCTTGTTTTGAGTTAAAAGCATCTTTTGCATTTTGCACAGTAGTATTTTTATTATGGTCATTGAAAAGTATTTTTAATTTATTTTGTTTTAGGAGCATTTAATTTAATATAAAGGTACTTTAATTTCAGTCAGCTGTTTTAATGCACATGTGCTGCTGATCCTTAATAAAAGTATATTTAGCACTAAAGGCTGTAAATTAGAATTGTCTCTTTGGTTACTTGACAATAAATAAATAAATATACTGAGATATATATCGTGTATCGTGATTCAGGTAAAAAATATCAAGATATAAGATTTAGTTCATATCGCCCAGCCCTAGCAGCAAACAGGACATGAGTATAAAGTCTTGTAATAGTTGAGCTTAGTAGATGCTCACCTATGCTAAGCAAAGACCGGTATAATTAATGTTTTAAATTCAGGGGATTTTATGCTGAATCAGAGTTTGTAAAACAGTAACTGCTCTGCTGAAGTAACTTTGCTGGAGTGAGTTGGTGATCCTTTAATGTTGTCCGGGACACATTAATTTACGTCGTTCTGACCTTTTAAAGAAGCTCAATCAGGCACCCCTAATGATGGCCAATATGACATCCATCTTGCGTCCTACCTGTTCTCTGAGCACTCTCCATGCAGTAAAAGTCAGTCCAATGTTAACTCTTGTCTTATTTCTTACTCTGTCCATTTTTGTCTTCCTTTAATAATGTCCTCTTGTGTTTCTTTGAATCAGCCACGGTGCTCATTCATAATGGCCGGTGTATTGATATCAAGTTGCTGGTGTGTGACATGGTGCCATAAACCAGGGACCTTCTGCTGAGGGAACACTGTTAACTTCTTTTATCTGCACCAAATAGCTGATTTTGGGTGTAAATGGTTATGCATAAAATATAACTTTTAATGGTAATGACTGAATTATTTTTAGCCACTTTTGTTGCATGGCTCCTGGTTTAATCTTACTTTTTGACACTCAATAAATAACACAGCTACTCCAACAACTATGAAATGTTTTTCTGTGGAAGAATGCCTGTTTTGTCATTTCTTAATGGTATTTCCTGAGTAAAGGGGACATGAAATCTGGGCAATTTATAGCAAAATAACCACTTGTCAATATGATGTCTTAATTCATTAAAACAAACATCCGTGCATGCTGAAAGATCATTAATGGTTAGTTAAATGTTAAGTCTGAAGAGCCTTTTTAACAGAAGTTTGCCTTTAGCTATTGTAGGTTTAGTAAACAAGTGGAACGTTTTAGACAAACGGTTCAAACCATTTCCAGACTAGTTTTAAGCTGCAGGATTCAGCCTCACACCTGCTGATAGGATGCTCTGTTTGTCTTCTCTTTTCAGGTCGACAGAATGTTCCAGCTCCCTGTCAATAACCTCAGCAGTTTACGGAAAGCCAGGAAGAATGTCAAGAAGGTCCTGGGAGACATTGGCCTGGAGTTCTGCAGAGATCACCTAGAGGTGAGCACGCTCAGAGTTTGATGTTTTCATATTTGTGAAGGCATGCTATACTTTATCTTTGACTTCATGGATTCACCTCGAGTTTCTTTTAGATTAACGGTTTTACATTTCGAGGTCTCGTTCTTTTTTTAGATGTATAGTGGTAGTGAACATTCAAGGGAACTGAGATTTCTATGCATAAAGCAATGATTCAGCAATAATGTCCCTAATACTGCAGCATGAATGTAAATAAAACATTCATATTTAAATATTTAAACTAGCTTCACATACTGTAGCACATAATGTATTGTGGTTACCCACATTGACTGCATGCTCTCATTCTCATTATCTCACCCCTAATGTAATGGGAAGATGCTCTCTGGATTTAAAAAAAAGAGACTTTACATAAGTCAGCATCCAGTTTTCCAGATTTCATTAAACCCCAGGCATAAGCAGGGAAATTTTGTCACATGAAATGTTTAGCAGATTTACAAAAAAAAAGTTTTTTCATTTAAATGAGCATGAGAACTACAAAGAAGTGTTTTTAAATCCACAGTAAGGTTATATGCGAACACTAGAATTGGCTCTAACATTGGATGATCTCTAAAGACAGTAGAAAGCTGTGCAGTAAAACCAAAGAAGAGAAAACTCAGCCTACTCACTGTCTCACAGAGAAAGCAGAGACACATTTTAGAATCTAGCATGTCATCAAATCTGTTGTACACATCCAGTTAAACTTTTTTGTTTCCTTTGGTAAACGCAGCTTTGGTGTGCATTCATCATTCAAAACCAGAGTTTTCCTTTATTCGTTCTGTCATTCATACACTGATGCAAGTTGCCGACTGATGTGGGACGAGAATATGCAAACGCTGTGAGGTGTCGACAACGACCCACATCCATCCATCAACAAATAACAATTAGTCTGTTTTGACTCTTCAGTTTCATATGTATAACTTAGATACAGGCTTAATAAACAGTGTAAATCCCATCAACCTTGTTAAATTCATAAACTCTGTACCTGTAAAGGTCCATTTATGCTCCCTTACGTGTGTAAATAGTCTTTTTAAAATGTTGTCATACATCGCCGTTCTCATACTTCCTTGTGTCTTTTGCATTGCCATGGTTGTCATTTCCTCCACTAATGGGCTGTGCTAGGAATTCATTCGTAAGCTGACGTCAGTTTCAGACGGCGTTTGGCGGCGGCAGTGCGGCCATATGAAGTTTTTTCTAACCGCCCAACACGCCCTAAACATTTGCATATCCTCCCTTCAAAAGCTTGCACAATTTCTACAGTTGTTGTCCTCGTCTTCATTCTTCCTTTGCTTTTTTGTTCCCTTCCTGATCCTCCTCTTCTTCTCTGGTTTGTTTCTTTCGCTGGTTGCATGTCAGCTATTCTGCTCAGCACTTTTCCGCAATTTCCGGCGGTATTGCTCCTTCTTCTGCATTCAAGTGACGGATAGCTAAGCTCCCTGAAGACAGACCAAATTATACACGCAACCAACGGAGGAGACGGATGAAACTATCCGTCCGTCTGCGTATCCATCTTCTGCGTCAAGCATCAATCGGCCTTAACTGGGAACCAGTTACAGCATTACAGTGGAAGTATGACATATTGACAAAATAGCTTTAAATATCATGCTGATGTAAAGTCACATGGCATTTCTAAACTTCATCGCAGACCAGTCTTCCATAAATGACCGAAAGGCAATGATTAAAAAAGAATAAAAAACAAACAAAAAAAAAAAACGCTCAGCACAGAAAACAGTTAAACTTTTAAATATCCTGATGAAGACTGTTTCATCTAGTGGAGTCATTCTAAATATTCTTACAGTTCAGATCTTAGATAATGTGTTGACATTAATAAAATTTACAAAGAATATTGCATCAGTTTTAAGCCATAATACAACTCAGAAGTTACTGCAGTGACTGTAGATTCAGCTGCATGTTCCCGTGATGGACATGACGTTCTCGGCACAACACCGGAGTATGGGAATAATAGTATGGGAAACACTGACCGCTATTTGTACCATTGGCTTCACGTTTTGTTTAATGGCCATCCTATGGGCTCAATATTATGTCATAAAGATTTTGCAGTTGTAAATTAATGTTTGCAAATAATTTCAGTTTGCATCTGTAAATCAAGCTTGTCACCCTGTAAAAACAATCTGCCTGAAAAATTCAAGTTTGCAAATGTGCAGAAAAGGATCTGCATGGTTGTAAAAAAGATTTGTATTTGTTGTTGTTGTATTTGTGGAAAAAAAGTAGTTTTGTGAAAACCCTGTTCAGATGCAAAGCACAAACTGTGTGCGAGACTCTGAAGTTACGAATTTTGTCCTTATCTTTACACTTCTATCTGATTGGATGGTGACAAATCAAACTATTCAATCGGAGAGCAGACGGCTTCCCGCCCTCCTGCACTGCTGCAGACTCTTAAAGGGGAGTAGATTTTCAACATGAACAAAGGTGCGAGTACATCTGTTGCTAATGCAACAGCAACTACCAGAATCCAAGCACCTTTGAAATAGCTACAGCTCTGCATGGAGGCCAGCTGGAGGAAAGCGACCGGGTGGTGGAGAAAGTGGTGGTTTTCAGAGATAAAGATTGTCCGAAGCACCTGCTGCTGGAGTCTCGGACTGAATAATATTGGTTTATGTTAGTGCGTTGTCTGTCACTAATAGCAATCTTTTTCTTTCTTTTTTTTTCTTTTTTTCTTTTTTTCAGTACAAATCTTTTTTACAACCATGCAAATCCTTTTTTGCACATTTGCAAACTTGATTTTTTTTTGTTTTAACAGGGTGACAAGCTTGATTTACAAATGCAAACTCTGAAATTATTTGCAAACATTAATTTACAACTGCAAAATCTTTATGACATAATATTGAGCCCATTCTATCCCTCACATTTCCAGCTGTGAGGGCATTTACCTTGCAGAAAGTCTTCCACTGTGAAGCGCTTCAGTGAACAGCAGCTGCAGAACGAAACCTGACTGAATTGTCTATACATCCACCTGAACATCTCTGGTGTGCATGTACAGAAGCCATCCATCCATTAATTTTCTGTACTGCTTGCTGCTCGACTTTGCATCGATCTTTCAAAGCGGAACTGTCCTTGCAGATGCCTCTGTGCCTCGCTTTGCCGTGCGACAAGTCACGTGACTTTCCAAATGCTTCATGACGTCACACCCTTGTGTCACCTATTGCTGACCATTCACCAGTTCTGAATTCAGGGCGGGGTTATCAATAACTTAGTGCTTATAAACGGGCACAGTCCATCGAAACCTTGTGGGTTTATGAGAGGAGGACTTTCTGCATGCATATTGATATTGATTCATTGATTAACAAACATGGAAAGTGAGATTTAGGTAAGATTAGTGTTTCATTACATCTGCTGACATACATTAATACCCTTATGTTGGCACGTAGACATGCACATTGATTTACATACATCTTACATACACTCTTAAATACACACACACACACACATATAAAGGTTAGGTTAACATATTTGTGTGTAGTGAATGTGTGAATATTAGTGTGTGATAGTCTGTGTTGTGAGCGAGAGAGTGAGGGAAACTTGCAAAAGCAAACACAATCCGTTATATACAGCATTTGATGTTGGCTTAATCACACTATAACACAATTATATTAAGATATTTTAAAGAAAAAACACTCGGATTTCAGGATGCACAGAGAACCATTATTGTTACACATAACTGTGCTTTACTGTTTCTTGACACATTTATTTTCCATGCAGATGCCACGTTAGAAGTTAGCCAGCGATGTCACCATATGTTAATGTGTTAAATGCTTTATATTTAACTTTATAACACTGAACTGTTTCAAGACAATTGCTTCATATTGATTCAGTGGTTTAGAAAGCTTGACTTACTCCATCTCTAGGTTACATCCTGGACTGGTTGCCAGTCCATCCAAGGCTAGCCCAGAGAGTTAACCTAACATGTATGTCTGTTAAATAGTGGAAGGAACTCAGAGGACCCGGAGAGAACCCGCACATACACAGGGAGAACATGCAAACTCCATAGAAAGGCCACTTTTTTTGGAGTGTACAACCCAACGACCTTCTTGCTATGACGCTGCGGTGCTAACCACCACACCACCGTGCAGCCCTGTATAGAAACAAATTAGGTTTTTATATATGTAAACAGTATAAAGTTGGATTTATGCTAGTGTGGCGTTTGCATGTGGTAAAGCCGACATAGCTGACTCTGGTGAAATGTTCTCTTGCACTTGAGCATAGGGTTATGGTGTCATGCTGCTGTTTCTTTTTCTAATCTGAAGGTGACAGTAGGGTGGGTATTGACTGGTAAACTCCACAGGGCAGCGTTCTTTTGATGGTTCATTTCAGTTCTAGCAGGCATTTCCTGTTTTAAAACAACTGACATGGTAAAGTGTCTTCAAGAGTTCGTGGAAGCAAATGAATAATTATAAATGTATATTTAAAAAATGGCAGTTACTGCATAAATTCAGCGAGAAGATACAGAAACACATAATCACAAATTGATCAATCACATGGAGCACTTCTGCGTAACCATGCAGCAGGCATGCATGTCAGGTCAAGCCTCTGCGGATCTACAAAGAATCTACAGCCGTGACGCCTTACCTGACAGATGCAGCGCAAGTATAAATCCAGCTATGGGGGAGGAGCCATGAGTTTTACCTGAAACCCACTTGGGGTAGTGGTACACTATGTCTGTGGATGTGTGCAACTATATTCCTTACACCCAACCATGTATTCATTTTGCATTCTTTGTTTATTAGGACTATCAAGACTTTACTCCTCCAGAAGTGTACATAAAGCACACAAGCTGGGAAGATGTCTGCATGTGGGAACCATCGCACACTAAAGTCCAGGTGTGTGACACATATAGATGTACACTCCTAAATATCCCCCCTATTTTACATGTTAAAGGACATGCATTTATTTTTGTATCTTTGTGAGTTACGCTTACATTGTGGTAACATAACTGTGTATAGATAGAGATGGAATAATTTCTTATCAAACCTTTTCCTCCTCCGTCTCCAGGACTACAGGTCAAAGCCTTTCTGCTGTTCTGGCTGTCTCTTTTCATCCAAGTACTTCTCAGCATACAAGAGCCACTTTCGCAATGTTCACAGTGAAGACTTCGAGAACAACATTCTGCTCAACTGCCCTTACTGTACTTTCAATGGCAACAAAAAGACTCTGGAAACGCATATTAAACTTTTCCACATGCCTAACAACACTGCGCGGCAGGGCCACGGTAGTATGGCAGGGGGTGCTGGTGGCCTCATGATGAAGGATGGCCTGCTAAAGAGGATTGGGGACAGCGTGGAGCAGGCAGTGTATTACTGCAAGAAGTGCACCTACAGGGACCCTTTGTACAATGTGGTGCGAAAGCACATTTACCGGGAACACTTTCAGCAAGTGGCCCATCCCTACATTGCAAAACCTGGTGAGAAGACAAATGCTCATAATGGTGGCACAGCAGGAAAGACGGAAAGTAACAACATAAATAGTGTTAACAGCAACCAGATTCACTGCAAGAAGTGTCTGTTTGTTCCCCGGACCTACGAGGCACTTGTCCAGCATGTCATAGAGGACCACGAGAGGATTGGCTACCAGGTTACTGCAATGATTGGGCACACCAGTGTGATAGTCCCCCGACCCAAACCCATCATCATGTTCCCTCCCAAAACTCAAGGAGACAAGACGATCATTGGGATGGGCCCTAAAGGGGCGGTAATGGCCACTACAAGGTCTCCTGCCTCCCAGCAGCTTAGTCGAGCTGTCATTGCATCAAAGACCAGCTTCAACTCTCACAATCTTCTGTCTGGAATCAAACATGACTCAATGGGATTAAAGGCAGGGACCACTCAGCCGTTCTCTGTGGGTAACCAGCAGGTTAGACTTAATCTCCCAGGGAATGCCCAGGTTTCTGTGCCTCAGCAGTCGCATGCAGCAAAGCAGCTTGTTTCTGGCAGTAACCTGCGGAGCCCACTTATGGCTGGTGCTTCTTCTTCACTCAAATCCAACCCTCTGGGTTCACGTGTTCAGGCAGCGGCTACCACTGTAGCCTCTGTTACGGCAAAGAAAGGGAGTTCCTCTGTCCTTGGCACATCCTACACCCAAAAATGGAAAATCTGTACGATTTGCAATGAACTCTTCCCAGAGAACGTTTATAGTTCTCATTTTGAGAAGGAGCACAAAGCAGAAAAGGTGCCTGCTGTGGCAAACTACATCATGAAGATCCACAATTTCACCAGTAAGTGTCTCTACTGCAACCGTTATCTCCCCAGTGACACCCTGTTAAACCACATGTTGATCCATGGTCTCTCCTGTCCACACTGCCGCGCAACATTCAACGACGTCGAGAAGATGGTGGCTCACATGCGGTTGTCACACCCAGAGGAGAGGGTGGGTCCCCGCACAGACTCTCCTTTGACTTTTGACCTCACTCTGCAGCAGGGAAACCCAAAAAATGTTCAGCTCATTGTCACTACATACAACATGAGAGACGCTCCTGAGGAGTCTGTGGCCTTTCACGCTCAAAATAATGCCACTACTTTGTCATCAACACTGTCTGCGTCTTTAATATCAGGCAAGAGGTTATTGCCTCAGCACCCACCCAAAACACCTTCAGGGCCCCCAGACGTTGCACCTGTCAAGAGTGCCCCACAGGCATCCGTGCCCTATAAGAGGGACGTGGGCAAAACACTGTGTCCTCTTTGTTTCTCCATCCTCAAAGGCCCAATCTCAGACTCCCTGGCCCACCATCTCAGAGAGAGGCACCAGGTGATCCAGACAGTCCACCCGGTAGAAAAGAAACTCACTTACAAATGTATTCACTGCTTGGGGGTTTATACAAGCAACATGACTGCCTCTACTATCACTCTACACCTGGTGCACTGTCGAGGTGTAGGGAAGCCTCAAAATGGGCAGGACAGCCGGGCAGCTCATTCTTCTCGGGTCAGTCAGTCTCAGAGTAGCGTTCTGAAACGGGCCAGCTTTGATAGCACTGACACTAGCGCTCCAAAACGAAGGAGGCCAGGACCCCCTGGGGAAAGGGCCCATCCTCGGGATCTCAGCGGTCCCTTTACATTTGTAGAAAACCCTGATGAACCTGTAGTTCTAGCGCTCGACCCCAAAGGACAGGAGAACCAGTCTTACGAGTCCAGGAAAGCTTTTCTGACGCAGTATTTCAATCGAGCGCCATATCCAACACAACAGGAGGTGGAGAAGCTAGCGTCCAGTCTTTGGCTGTGGAAGTCTGACATCTCCAGCCACTTTGTTGCTAATAGGAGAAAATGTGTACAGGAATGTGAGAACCAGCATGCCAAAGTGTTGCTGGGGTTCAGCATGCACGAGCTTGGCAAACTGAGTCATGAGCTGTTTGTCGAGGATGGTGTGTTTGAGGGTAGACATGGCAAAAGGCGGACATCGAAGACACATATGGGAGTGTCAGAGCAGGCTCTCCAGAGACACAAGGAGCTTGTAGCTGCTAATGGGGGGGTGACTCGAAAGCTAACCAGTAACTTGGAAGGTTCAAAAATGACTTTGTCTGTTCCCAACCCCAGTAAAGCCAACACAGACCAAACCAAGACACTCAGAAGCACCTTACCACAGAAAATGCCTCTAGACCTTTCTGAGCCAATTTCCATTGACTCTGACAGTGAGGAGGAAGAGCAGCAGGAGGATAACAAGAAACCAGTGGGCGAGGTAGATCTCCATGGCAACCAGCAGCTTACTGGGTCTAAGCCAAAAGCAACCACCAAGATAGTTTCAGATCTAGATGACATGTCTGATGATGATGATGATGATGACGATGACGACGACGATGATGATGACGACGACGACGAAGATAATGATGATGATGATGATGACGACGAGGAGTTAGGAGCACATGTAGAGAATGGCTTCGGAACATCAGAAGGCTCAGGAAGACAGGCCCCTAAGGGAAGAGATGCTCTTCCCATCATAATTCCCAAGTTTGTACCATCATCCGCAAGAAGTGGGAGAGATGGAGCCCAGCTGGGCAAACAGCAAGTCTGACTGATTTAAAACTTTAAAAAAAGATTCAGTTTGGGAGGTATTTCAGATTTCATCCACACCAACAAATCTGCCTCTTCCGAATTAAAGGACACTGCAGCTGTACTGGGCGACTAAGGCAGTGAAGAGGAGACGACTCAAAACAAGCCATTGAGCGATATCTAAAGGCAGAACTAGCCTGTATTGATTCAAAGATCTGTGAACAGTTAAGATTGTTTCTTCCTACGTGAGAAGGAAGGAAGGGAAGGTGATAAGACTGAAGTTAAAAAAAAAAGTTTTGCCTTCTTTATTACATTGACTTAAGGAGTTATTAACATTGATTTTAGCCACTGAGCTTGACAGTGTGGCTGAAATGTTTGACTTGTTTTAAGGTAAAAGCTTTTAAGATGACCAGAAAATCCATCGTTTTTCATGTAGTTATACTGAGGTAGCTAGTGTAAATTTGTACAGCCTTTTAGACATGATTGGACACATGTTGCTGTACATGTACAGTTAAATATTTGCTATTACCTGTGTGTAAGGTAGCCTCATATGTTCTCCATTGGTATGTTTAACTATAGATGTCGCTTTGGTGGCTGGTATTTTCTTGTATCTTTTTTGTTTTTTTTCTTTCTTTTATAGAAAGTAGCTTATTTGCAAACAGTTCCCTATATATAAATTGAATAATTTTTGTTGTTTTTTACAGTTTTTTTTTTTTATATTATTATTATTATTATTATTATTTCTGTTTTGCAAGGAATGGCAGCACCGATCTACTCTTACTCACTGACAGACCAAATCAGCATTTTATAAACTTTTTTTTTTTTTTTTTTTTTTTTTTTTTAAGCTGTCACTCATTAGCTTTGACTGTATTGTATTTGGGTTGTTTTCTGTTTTAATATAATGTTTCTTTGGCCCACAAGACTGGACAGTAACCACCAAACTGGCGTCTGCAAAAGTGAAAGTATATATATTTTTTTTATTTTTTTTTTTATTATTTGTTTCCAAAAGAGATGTTTGTGTTCAAAATGTGTTCTCTAAATTGTGTGAATTTATTTTACATTTTAGTTTTTCACCCAAAGCATTATTGAACAATGTAGTGTTCATTGTGATTCTCACCGAACCAGAGGCTATGGCAGTTATTCGGTTCAAATAAAAATAAAGAAAAAAAAGGATTGTGCACAGAAATGATTCATGGTATTAGTTGATGACCACTAACGGTTATAAAAGCTTTCTTTTTTAAAAGATATGACTGTTTTAACACATTCATTCTGTGTAGTTTCTCCTTAAATTTGATATTAATTTCTATAAATCATAAAAATTGCTATATTTACTTAATGAAAAGTTAGTGAACATGGCAAAAGTTATGCCCTGGGTTTGGCTTAAAGGCAGCTTTGGATAACCTCTCGGTACAGACTTACAGGTGTGTGGGTAATAAAACTCTGGCAACAATTATGGAATCACCAACTTCTGAGGATGTTTATTCTGTTGTTTTGAAGTTCAGTTGCTAAATATAAATTAAACTAATTTGTTTTCACCCAGATCAAGTACAAGAGAAAAAAAATGGAAGGAATGACTTAAATCACATGAAAAAAGAAACTGAATCCCAAATGATTTCAGCTTCTCTGGTTTTTGTGACTGTTTTGATTCACGTGCACTTCACTAATTAATATTAATCATTTAGACTGCAGCAGTCGACAGATCAGCTTTGTAGATGGGGTGCAGCCTTCTCACAGACCTTTTCTTTCTCTTAGTTTCTACCGTAAATTTTAGCAATGAGATCCGAGGACTGAGACCCAGTCTGAGTGTTTTCTGAAGAAAAGTTTAAAGACTGTTCTGTGGACAAAATATATTATCGCCCTGAAAAATGGCCTCAGCATCACCAAACCACTTTTTGGTTGATGGAATAAGGAAAGTGTTCAAAACATTGAAGTACACCTGTGTATTTACCAGTTCTCTAGTCTGCTGTAACGTTTTCTTCTGTGTAGGTCTCACTGATTGTTTATCTTTTGCTTTCTTAGATTAGAAGCTTTATTGCCATTTTCTGGATGTACAGTGATTCCTCGCCATTTCATGGATTTTTTTGTATACAGCACTGCATATTTAAGTATATGTAAATCCTATTTCAACCTTTCTATGTCCAAATTTTACTGTAGGAATCAGCCCACTGTGCTTTGTTTCTTGATTGGGTCGGTAAACATCAATGCTCTGTGTTTTGTGTCTTGATTGGCCAAAGGTTAAATAAATGTAGGTTTTTGAGAGTGTATAAAGTGTGTGAGAATGTTGAAAATGTTCATTATAGTTTGGGAAAGGTCTATAAACACTCAGAGGAGGGATAATTAGGCCTTAACATGCATTTGAACTGTGAAAAATTAATAAGGTCGTCATTTATTGCGATGTGTTTTCAGAACGTAACCCCAATAAATGAAGGACCACTGTAAATCAAATTTCGTTTAACTGGCATCTCACAGTTTGCTCTAAAATGCTGCCTCCTGTTTTTGCCTACTGATTTGTATTGTTATTTATTTAATTAATTAATTTAGTTACTATTTTCCTTGTGCATTTTCTACTTTTTAAAAAAGCATGTTGCATTTAGTTCTCTGTTTCTGATGCTTTTTGCATCTTATTTAGTCTTGGTCTACCTTTCTTCTTTTTTTTTTTTTTGTACTTCCCCAAAATTTGAGACAAAGCTATGTAAAAAAATATATTGAATTTATATATAGATATATAGCACTTGCATTTTTAATTATCTAATGACCTATGGTTTAGATTAGTTTCTTTTAATCCTTTCAGTTACTTTAAAAGGACAACTCTGTTGTTTGGGCCATGTTCTTTATTACTCAGCAGATGTAACAGCTCGTTAAGGTCTGTCACCATCCTCTTTTAGCTGAAAACTCATTTGCATATTTAGGGTTGTGCAGGTATTTATTTTAGAAATTAAAAATATATGGTGATTCCTTCCCTTTTCCTTCATGAAGAGTGAGTCCGTATTATTTTCTTTTGCTTGATCTGGGAATAAAATGGCCAGATAGTAAAACACTTTTAATTTTTTTTTTGTTTTTTTGTTTTAGTGTGTGTGTTTGTTTTTTGATGATTTACAAAGTCAGAGTGTTAATAATAAAATTATTATTATTTCTGTTATTATGACATTTTTAGTAAATAAAAGAACAGAATGTACATCTCCTGAGTTTTGATTCCATAATTGTTGCTGGAAGTTGTGGTTGTAGAAGTTGTGGTGGTTCTCAGTCTGCAGTTCAGGGCCTGCCAGTCCTCCCAAAGATCCTTCTGGAAAATCACCAGATATTAAAAAAAACACAAATTGTTATTTCAAGAAAATGAACAAATCAGAATTTTCTTTTTCTATATATTTTACCACCGCTGCAATGGTTTACTTTTCCATGGGAATAAACTACAAGTAGTAGCGATGTACGGCATTTCCCCAGAATAACCAACATGTCTCGGCCCTTCATCCCCAGTAAAACGAAATGCACATGTTGACACTCAAAAAACGAAATGCAGTATTTTCTAAAGCTAATTATATCAATGATACAGGTCAAGTCATGTATAAACCAGTTCTCACTTTTATGCTGGTGCTGGGTTTTTTCTTTCTTTTTTATTTATTTATTTGTTGGCTTTACATCCACATCCGCCTGGCATCCTGCGCCAGCGTCTTTGTAGGTTACAGTGTGTGGGCAAGGTTTGACACACAGTCAGAGCAATCTTATTTAATGAAGATTATTGAGTGGACAATTTCATTTATCACTTAGGTCTGTGTCATGATTCATTCATTACCATAAGCACAACTTTAAATTTCATTGCTTTTAACTTTGAGAATACAGTAGTGTCATTTCATGGTAAGATTTATGCATAGTTCTTTATGTTTATAATATGTAATATATCCAAACCCTTTTTTTAGAAAGATTGGAAAGTTTTCTCTAATTTTATATCTGTAAATTGTTTTTTTTTTAGCTTTATTGTACAGACAAGGACAAAGGAACATATTTTTAGTGTCTTCGCTGAACATCTTTATTTGGAAAACTTACAAAAATTGCCAGAGAGTCAAATCATCTTCTTTTTAATGATTCTTTTGTAATAGTTTTGTCTCTGAGGATACTAATTGTTGCAGTTTTTCAGAAGAATCTGTTTCCATTGTTGCGGGTTGCAAGATTTAATCTAACAGTCCATGGTTGTTGTCACAGTCTTCTCTTCATGATGTTCAATATATTTATAGGAGACAGATGTGGACACGTTAATTAAGCACACGTCTATGAAGTCACGCTTCAAGTTGCATGGAATGAGGTCTGACATTGTCCCGCTGCAGCAGTGCCACCTTCATACATATCCATGCCATGGAAACTGATACTCCACCCACAACTTTACAGACACTGGTTCTAACACCTTCCTCTGATAACAGCCTGAAGGGTCCTTATCATGTAGTTTCAGGTCATATTTATGGTGCAGTGATGAACAGTGTTGAGAAAAAACATTTTTTTCTACCAAACTTACAAACCCATGTCCCCATATTGATAATGCAGTTCCACCCGAGAGCTCAAAGGTCACCCAGCAGTGGTTACTTTCTTTGGCTTTTACACACTGGTTTTTCAGCTTTAATGGTGCATAATATTGTGAACAAATCCAGGGAGTCTAGACTAAACTTTCAGCAGATGTTATTTTTTTATGCTTGTTCTGACAACTTGACTTGTGGCTGTTAAAGATTTCAGTTATTAAAAAAATGACATAATCAGTTTTCTTTGCATGTTATAAAACCTTCCAACTTTCTTAAACATGGGGTATGTATGTAACACCTGATAAACTAGGTGTAAAGGGTGTTCTCTCTATTGTACTCACAGGAACAGTGTGAGTTGCCAAAAATAGTTCAAAGAAAATCCAGCATTGCTTAGTAACCATGAAAAAAAGAAAGAAAGAAAGCTCACAAATCATTTCTTCTTTCTTTGTTGTTGCGGTTAGTGATAGTTGCTTGGAAGCAAGTGTGCAAGTTAGGTTCACTGCTAATGTAAAAGTCATTAGTGTGTATTTTATTAAATTATACCTGAACTAAACCTACAACTTTATCTTTCTGTTAGCTTTTTCAAGTGTACAATGAAATGCAAAAAACACTGCCCATGATGTGTTTCTCAGAGACTTTGTACAGTATATGTATGTACCAGTAATACACCATACCTAACAGGCCCAATGTACATGGTAATATAAAAAAAAAAAATTGGTAATAAATCAAACTTATTCGTTATTCTTTGTCAAGGCGCTCCACTGGATGAAACCCATTCTTCAAATAAATAAATAAAATTAAATAAAAAATACAGATTTGACTCAGTTACATTTAGTGATTCATACTTTTCCAATGACCCCAGTGCATTGTGGGAGGTCAGATGCACATTTCCTGTATATATTTTTTTAAAACCTTGCCCTTTGCTAACGTGGGACAAGGAATCTAAAATGGAGTAAAAGTACCCCGGTACAAGAGGGAGGCAAGACTCTCCTTGGCTGGCTAGTCAGTGTTGCTATGCTGTTGTAAGGAGTGAGAGGAAGGGAGGGGAGGGAGGGGAAGGTGGGGGAGTCTGAGGGAGAGAGTGAGAGAAGCCTGGCAGATTGTGGGGGAGTCGGAGGCCTCATCTGCAGTGCTGTGTGCAGAAGGAGCGCCTAACAGCCTTTCAAGGGGGGAGGAGAAGGGAGGCGAGAGGGAGACGAAGGGAAGGAAAGGGGTGGGGAAAAGAAGCTTTGGGGGGAGGGGAGGAGAGGAAAAAGGGGGAGTTAGAGAACAGGGAAGGAGAAGATGGGTAATGGTAATGAAGAGAGAGGTGGAGCAGATACTGGCGCCCCCTGTAGCTGGAGGAGGGTGATGGTGAGGTCCCGGTTTCTGTCTTTTCAGACACAAAGAGGTGTCGGCTGAGACAAAAAAACCAAACAAAACATGTAGTTAACAGGAGGGAGGCTAAATGGATGAACTGGCCATAAGTCACAAGTTATTCAGGAGGCAAAACAGATTAGATGTGATAAGTTTAGAGGAAGAAGAGATGGACATGTGGGTAGATTATACTATCATAATTGTGGTGGGGTCACTGGAAGCCCCCCTTACGGAAACTGTTGAGACTTTTACAAAAAGAAGAGGTGGATGAAGAAGGTTTGAGATAGCTCTAATTAACTAAGATTGATCCAATAAAAGAGATGTTACTTTTAATATTCAGCAACTCTGAATATTACATGTAGCTAGAGGTCATCTGGATCAGGATGGCATGCAAATGGGGTCAATCAAAACCAGAGACAGAAAGAGAGAAGGAGAGGGGGGCTGGGGGTAGACTAAAGAAAGGTCTTGTAGATGGCAGGGTAGACAAGAGACCTCTTCTGCAGTGCTGGGTAATAGAGGTTGGGGAGGGAGAGGCAGAGAGGACGAGGACTGGGTTGTGGGAGACAGAGAGGAATGGTTGCAGACCTATCCCTATGTGCCTCCTGCAGTTAAAAAAGCCCTGCTGCACAGGCACAATGCAAATGAGTCATGGAGAGAATATGGTGAATTAAATCATTCAGGAGGAGGAATACAATGTGTGCGTGTGTGTGTTGGGGGGCTCATTGATGGTGGCAGATCAGAAAGGAAGCAGTGAGACTGACAAAGGAATAGGTTGGACCAAAAAGAAGATATAAAGAGGGGAGGGTTCAAGGAAGATAGATAGATAGATAGATAGATAGATAGATAGATAGATAGATAGATAGATAGATAGATAGATAGATAGATAGATAGATAGATAGATAGATAGATAGATAGATAGATAGATAGATAGATAGATAGATAGATTTACAATTCTACATCCTGTTGCTAAGGATGCTCACTTAATTAAAAAACAGACAAATAATAAAAAAAAATGCTTGTTTAGTCAAATAATTTTTCTCAAATATTATGAACTGTTATCAGCCTGAAGATGTGAAAGAATTCAGTATTTTGCTTATTTTAAATAGCACTAATTAAGTTAACAATATACCACATGACCTTTTACCTCAAGTTGCACATGGACTTAAAAATTAAACATCTTTCAACTTTTTGGTTCAGTTTTGGTTTAGTCTCATTTTGAAGCTCTAATCTTCAAATTGAGGAAGAAGTGGGACTTTGACCATGGTTGCTGGTATCAGAAGGGCTAGTCTGAGAATTTCAGAAGCTGCTGATCTACTGGGATTTTCACACACAACTATCTGTAGGGTTTACAGAGAATGATCTGAAAAAGAGAAAATAACAAGTAAGCAGTTGTCTGGACCCAAATGCTTTATTGATGTCCGAGGTCACAGGAGAATGAGAAGACCAGGTGAGATGATAGAAAGGCAACAGGAACTCATTAAACCACTGGTTCTAACCAAGGTATGCAAAATAACATTTCTGAACACACAACATGTCCAACCTTGAAGCAGCTGGGCTACAGCAGCCATGCTAAGTGCCACTCCTGTCAGCTAAGAACAAGAAACTGAGGCTGCAATTCACACAGACTCACCAAATCTGGACAACAGAAGTTGGAAAACATTGCTTCTCCATTTCAGCTGCAGTTCAGATGTAGGATCAGAATTCGGTGAAAACATCATGAAAACATATTTCCAGCAGCTGTATCCAACAGTTGGTGGTGTAAAGATGTGAGGGATATTTTCTTGACACATTTTGAGCATCTTAGTACCAAGTGAGCATGGTTTAAACTTAACAGTGTATTGTGAGTATTGATTTGGACCATGTCCATCCCAATGACCACAGTGTTCCGTTTTCTGATAGCTACTTCCAGCAGTATAATAATGCATGATGTCACAAAGCTCAAATCACCACTAACTGGTTTCTTGGAACGTTTGCAGCACCCCTAGAATCGGTCTTTGTCAGACATGTGACCTAACTAGCCGACACGCCTCCCCTGCGCCATATTGGTTGCATCTCGGATATAAACAAAGAGCAGTATTTTAGTTAGTAGTACGTTTTAAAACCGTTTACTTAGTCGCCAGTATGGATAAAAATAAAGAATACTGTACAGGGGCCAAAGGGAAAATTGTCAACAGTCAATAACATAGATCCTTAAGTCCCCACAGCTAAGGAATGGAGCTCCGATGCTACATTACTACCTCCAACCTCACCGCTGGACATAACAAACGTGTTTATGGTATCAGTGCTTACATGTATGAGCTGTTCAGAAACTACAAATCTCTGAAAGCTCACAGACATTTCAGGAATGACTGGGTGCAGGATCTGTTCACATTTCCACCCCAGGACTGCACAACACCATCTCAGTGCAAAGGTAAGCTCACCTGCTGTTAGTTAAGTTATGACTGGTGGTTGGGGTTACTTTACTTGTTTTGTCTGATTTTCTTTTTTAAACTCTGAGCATAAATGATTAATATGCATTACAATGTTGCAAAAGAAACAACTTCATATTTATATTAATAACTCAGGAAAAATTAAAATCTAATAATCCCACCACATTTTCATACAGCATAATTACTCAGCTAACATGTCAGTCTGGCATCAGCCTGTAAACCAGAAACTGTAATAATACAGACATCTTTATAAATGAAGCTAAATATAGCAAACAGTTGAACACTGTTGTAAATGGTTGTTGTCTGTCTGCCAGTGTGTGTCTACAGGTCCTGCACTCCCAGCACCTGACTGACTCTCCATTGAAGCTCTGGGTCATCATGGAGGTCTACAGCATGCAGAATCTAAAGAAGACTTCTGGATCTGCTCTCATTGTTCCTCTTGTTGACAAACTTGCACATAGTTTGCACTGTTTTTAGCACAATTGCACGTTATATTGTTTCAGTGTTGAAATTGCCATGCAAAGATGTAAAATTCTCTCACTACATGACTTGAAGATATTATGCCACAACTTCAGTGGTTTAATTATATCACACGTGCATATTCTCTATTTTCTTTTATTAAAATTTGATCTGTTTGCCGTTGTGCTGCTACTGTTTATTCTGAGAATTTCAATAAAAACTACTTATATGAAAAAGTAAAACTGTCAAGCTTCTCATCTGGTTAACAACCATGTAAACCAGATAATTAAAATGTAATGTAATTTTCATTATCAAAACTGACACTGGTTATTTATGTGCTTAAGGGAGGCAACGAAGAGTCAAAAAGACTTAAAAAATACCATTGACACACTTTATTATTCATGTTTAAGCCATGTACAAGAACAAAAACTTGCACATTTTTGCTGCACAAATAGTATGAAAGAAAACTTCCAACTGTCTGACTGTACACATACATCATCGTCATCATGTGTCTTATCCTCTGCGATCAGCTGATCACCTTCTTCTCCAGCCTTATGTGTCCCCTCTCTAGTCTGTAGCTGACCGCTTTCCTCTCCAGCATCAGGTGTCCCTCCTCACTCAGTAGCTGACTGCTTTTTTCACCAGCATCAGGTGTCATCTTCATGGCCTGTAGCTCTCCAGGGTCTGCATCCTGGTGGACCTCCGTCTCTGCTGCTTGCAGTGTCTCCTCAGCTTCTTCATTTGTGGGTGTAACTGATGTGTGTCCTAGAAGCAGGGATGGTGCACAATCTGTGCCAGCCTCCATCATTTCATAAGCTGGTTGACCTGCAATCACATATTTGGTAAAAAAACTAGTTAACACTGAATGCTTCCATTACATTTCACAATCTTAACCACTTAATCAAACATACATTCCGTACCACATCACCATCTACGCAGTCACAATGCACGAGTCATCGGCGTTCCTCAGAAATCGGCTCTGAAATATTGAACATGTTCAATATTCCCAGTTGTCGGCGGATTATCAGGACAAATCGGCTCGTAACACACCACAGACCAAATGATGATTGGACAAGGAAATCTCACGATGATCAGGCGTTTTGCCTTCCAAGGTCGGGAAGATGCAAAATCGGGACAAAAACAGCCTAAAAATCATTATGTGTGTGTTTTAACTTCAGTCATCACATCTGGTGGTTTTTTGACATAAATTATCACCATGGAGACAGTTGGTGAGATGAGGTTACATGAATTCTGCATTATGATCTAGAACTAGGTAGAGATGATTTAGAACAGGGGTGCCCAAGTCCAGTCCTCGAGATCTACTATCCTGCAACTTTTTATGCAACACTTTCCCAACACACCTGAATCAAATGAATGGCTCGTTACCAGGTGTCTACAGAGCTGAATGACATGTGGATGAGGGAATTGAGCAATTTGATTCAGGTGAATAGGAGAAGGGTTGCATCTAAAAGTTCCAGGATAGTAGATCTCGAGGACTGGAATTGGGCACCCCTGATTTAGAACAACATGTAGAAGTATGTAGAAGTTGGACATCATGTTCAACCCGGGGAAGTTCAGTCGACAGTAAATATTTGTAGCATTGGCTCTCTGTTGATATAATGCGGTAAAAACAGGCAAATTTGGAATGGTGATTAATCAGGATTAATTAATTTGAAAGTTGTGATTAATCTGATTAAAAATTATAATCATTTGACAGCCCTACAAAACATATATCTGCCATTCTTAATGGCAAACAATAGCAAAATGCAGAGTTTTGCAGCAAATTAGAAATCTCCTTCCTCCACAAAGTGGATCAAGACGAGATTTTATGAGAATAACTGCTAATGCACTAAACACCATTCAGTGGAAACACTTGCAAATTGCAACTGCACTTTATCAAAATTTTATAAATATTGGCTTTAATTTTTTTCTACAAATACAATTATTTTTTACAACTATGTAAAGCCTTTCTGTACATTTGTGGGGTATTTAATCAAGAGCATAACTGATGGATTTGAGAGCAAGATTTCTTGTTTTCTTACTTTTTCTCAAATCTCTGCTTTCACACTCAAAAAGTCCCTTCTTGCTCTCAAATATATCGTTTACTTTTCAAAACTCTGCATCTCTTCTCATGTTTAGTGTTGCAGGTTTAAATCTCCTGCTCTCCAGCTTGGTCTCTTTCTCTCACAGACACTTAACTCTGCTCTCTCAAAACTTCTGCTATTGGATATTTTTTCCTCTCTCTTGGGTTGCTGAATGAGCTGTCTGTCAAACGTCCTCCAGCCAATAGAATTTGAGATAAATGGTGCCCGAAAAAAATCGTCCCCACATTCTTCAGGGTGTCCTCGTTTAATCAATAGCAGAAGTTTTGAGAGAGCAGAGTTAAGTGTCTGTGAGAGAAAGAGACCAAGCTGGAGCGCAGGAGATTTAAACCTGCAATACTAAACTTGAGAAGAGGAGCAGAGTTTTGAAATCCATCAGTTATGCTCTTGATTAAAGATAGGAAATAGCCCCATACATAAACACAAACAGATTTAACAATTCACAGACACAAACTTGATATTTCATTTTTGAAACATCTGTTTATGGAAATGTTGTCCTCACAGTAAACATTTAGCTATGGCAACACACTGATCGGATTAATTGGCTTTGTGCTTTAAAAGTACAATTATTTCCCTACTGACACCTGTATTGATCCAAATATTTCATGTCAAAATATAAAAACACTTCATTATAACTGCTGGAATCCAGCATTTGCAGCATTGATTACATCTTTTATGCAACTTTAAAACAAATTTACTAGCAGAGGCTATATATGTTGATGAACTCATGTTATGTGTTCTTGCACATTTCTCAGAAATAATCACTTAATAACAAGTTAAAAATCACTGATACAACCTGTCCTATCTAAAACATCAACACTGCAGCATCTAGTTTAGGCTGATCTGATTGCTCATCTTTTCTTTTTGCATCAAAATGTAATTTAATTGGCTTTTTGAAGGAATTTTGTTTAAAGGGGAAAAATATCTACACAATTCTAATCTGGATTGGTGAGGAGAAATGGAAAAATGAGGAATATTGCATGTCAGTGTTTCTGTATATTGCAAAAGTCCACGGATAAAACTCTCACACACATAGTAGATGAATATAATCTTTGCAAATTATGACAAAAGGGACTATTCCGCTTAATATGACTCGACCTGCCAGACTGTGAATCAAACCTTCAAGGATGTTGCAATGAATGAGGCCTCTGAAACTCAGCTAAAGGCATTGCCACCATTTCACTGTGGAAGGTGAGGAAGCCAGACTGGGGGCCTCCTACTACTTTTCAGTAGTTGTGCACTGAAGGTAGGAGGAAGCAGTGACTGTGCATGAGCATGTGTCAGTGAGGGTCCATAAAAGGAAAGGATTAAGTGTAGCAAGGAGCTTTTTGTGACAGAGGCAGCTGCTGCCAGAGCTCGTAGGTGGATAGAGAACGTCTGCTGGATCACTGTGCGCATATTGCAGATGGATGGTGGGCGAGGTGACACACAGGGGACAGGGATGTGTGCTGGGAGGTCAGCTATCTACAAAAAACTCCGCAGACAGAGTAGAAAGAGACCAGTGAGTGAGAGAAAATACCAAACATGTATGTCTGATTGCTGTAAACATGGCTTGTTGGTTCAAGCAGCAGAACTCTCAGAGGTCACACAGTTTGATAGACAGGCAGTGTCTTTTTCAGTAATACAAATGTGCTTCTGCCAGTGAAAAACAAGATCAACACAAGCTTGACATCTTAATATTGATCTTCTGAGCACTTACAGATTTTAACAGCCTGGAAACGCAACAATGTGTTGCCACAGAGTGATGAGTAAGAAGATAAAGCCAATGTTTCCAACTACAGCTTAAATATAAGGCCTTCTTGTTTTTGCAGCCATCTCTTGTTTGGATTTTTATTAAAGAAAATGGCAGTTTAAAATAAATATGTAAGTATAAATCTTACATTTTTAATAGGATTGTGATGTTAGTAAATAAAAAAAGACATAACTAATAGCTGATGAACATTTTCTATTAAATTTTCTAAATTGAGTTAGGTTAATTTTTTTAGTCCCACATGGGGAAATTCACAGGACTGCACCTGCAAAGAAATAGCAGCACTCAGAGAAATCACACAGTACAAAAAGTGCAAGACTAAGTTAAAAGTGTCTTTACAGTGAGACGGGATATTTACAAGAAGTTTTGTTCTTTGTCCAGACCCTATGAACAGTGCGTCTTGCAGGATGTAACAGCAGACTTGTGAGAACTCTTCCTTGTGCACCACGGATGGGACAGCCTGTTGCTAAACGTGCTGCTCAGTGTGTCCCACATAGGGTGGGACTCCGAATGCAGCACTGATGACAGTTTAGCTATTATCCTCCTCTTTCCTACTACCTCCACTGGATCAAGATGGATCCCCAGAACAGAGCCAGCCTTCTTGATTAGCCTGATCAGTCTCTTCCTGTCAGCCTCTGTGATGCTACTGTTCCAACATACAACCCCTTTCCAGGATGGCCAATGTCACTCAGTTATAGAAGATTTTCAGGAGTGACCCCCTTTAAAAGACCCAAGTCTCCTCAGCAGGAACAACCTAGTTAATCTAGACTTTGATAGTAGCAAAGATGTTCTTTTTTTCTTCAGTATGACATCTGAAAATGCATCGACTACAAACCAAATTATGTACAAATCATCATAACAGCGGCTCTTTATAGCTCCTAGACATGTAAAAACAAATCAGACAAATCAGCTTCATCAAAACTCTTTTCCAAATCAACAGGATGCATAGAAAATTCATTCATTTTTTTCTAATTTGAAATTACTTTTTAATATCTGAGATTTTGTTGAGTCTCTTTCAGTGATAATAAACATTGTAGAACCTCTTGCAGCTACTGTGGTTAATGTGGACTTTTTTTCTTTTTTTTTATCAAGCTCGTTTCATTATGAAAGTTAGAGGTACAACTAAATTCATAGGAGAGTGTTGGTGCCACTTAACCTTCTGGAATAAGCCACTAAGCAGTGTAAAAAACAGTGTTGTTGGTTTAAATCAGATGCTACTATCATCGCTGTAGTGTGGCCTATCTAGACGTGATTAATGGGTTTTAGTCATATGATTCTGGACTCAAGTATGGAATTAAAAATATAAGATATAAAGCTTTGTGACTTCACTGGTGTAATTTTACTGGCCTAAATTTGACAAATTGCCCACATTACAGTAACTGATCATGACCATTCTCACCATATAACCATGAATTCATTCTCTTACTTTTTACAAGGTGCTTAAAAAGTAAATAAACATTAAAATATCAAATGAATAAATACTTTATAAATATATTATGTGTAATGAGACATAAAATCCCTTTCATTACTGATTTTTAATACTTTCATTTACTGATAATAGTATCTGTGTGTGAATAGCATTTTGTTCTTTAACTATGAATCATTCAGCACCAGTTGTTTTACAATTCAGTAAGAAAAGCTCCATCACACACTTTTCTGGGCTGGATGCTGGCAGCAGCTTTGATGGCCTTTGGCCAGGAGATGTCACTATACTATAAGAATAACAGCCAACATGGTTAACACTTTACACTTATTTGGTTCTTTATTTAGTTTATTGAACAAGAAAATATGCCAGACTGTATCTCTCTGAACTAATTTCCATGTACAGTCCCTAAAACACACAAAGATGTATTACACGTTAAAATACAAAGCACATATAAAGCCTATAGTGAAAAATAGTAAAAATAGTAAAACCTTCTCCTAAATAAATATCTTTATGATATCTCTATTATAACAATACTTGGTACATGGCTGTCAACACATCATTTAAAAAAAAACACAATATTAAAGTCTCTATTGTTCAGAAAATATCTTTAAGGCCATCTTTGATGGGCTCTTTATAATCCAGAGTGAAATGTGGATTATTTTAAGTTTTAGAACCTTTAGAAGCTTTTTATTCATAAGTCAAGGCAGTTTATTTGTATAGCACATTTCATGTACAGGACAATTCAAATTGCTTTACATAAAACAAAGACACTATAGTAAAAGGCAGCAACACATAGCAAGAATCACAATAAAATAATAAATTACATTAAAATGATTAAATAAAGGGAAATTGAATTAAAATGAAAAATCTAAATCAAACCCTTATTAATCCCAAAGGAAAATTATATATACATATATATATATATATATATATATAAAATATGTAATTATAATTTATTAGTGGTGGTTGACCATTTCTTTAATGACTGAGGGTCAAGAGTTGATAATGCTGTCTTAAATCTTTCCTGATTTCTTAAAATGTTGCCAAGAAAATGAGAAATTAGTGAAAACATGGTGAAACATTAATAGAAATATAATGCACAATGGTAAAAATTGGGGTTGTATAATTATAAAGAATAGAAAAGTTCATATTTGATGAGACTGCCTTTATTCTTAATGACAGCTCGAACCCTCTGAGATGAGCTTTATTAACTAGGACTAGTTCTCCAGGCTTCTTGAATTACTTTTCAAAGCTTTTTTTTTTTTTTTTTTTTTTTTGGATGATTCTGCCTTTTGTTCTGGTTCCTCCAGATGATGCTTTTATAATATTGAGGTCTGAACTCTGGGGAGGCTTCATCCCTCCATCAGACTCGTTGCCACAGATTTTCAGTCCAGTTCTTGAGCCACTTGGCATATCTCAGCCTTTTCTTCCTTTACCCCTTGACATAACATGACATCTGATGATCTTGTTGATCTGCAGCTGATAATTTTTTGAAGACATCTACTTTTGAATTTTTTTTTTTTTTTTGTCCTCCACTTGTTTCCTCAAATGTTTCAGTGACACACTGCATATTATGCTGAGAAGTTTTCCATCAATAGAGCTTTAGAATGAAGAAGTGTTTTATGTCTGTCAAACAGTTTTATCAGTGACATTTTTATAGTATGCAATTAAAGAAATTGAAATAGAATATGTTTTTGCAACAGGCTGCTAGAAACAAAATGCTCAAAATACAATAAAATGAGTTCTTTACTAAGTTATCTATAGTGTTTATACTGATTTACTCCTTGAATTTGGTCCATTTGTTATGCTTGAATGATTTGTAAGTCAGTAAAATCGCAATAAAACTTTCCAAGAAAGTCTGACTGCTTGCAGTCAAAATATAAATGAGTTATGGCTGATTTTTGCAGAGTATTATGGGTGTTAGGAGGAACTTCGCAGCTCCTGGCAGGGGAGTGGTGAAAGGTAGACTGCGCCTTTTAGTGGCATGAACCCCTCCTCCAGCTCCCCGGGATCAGAGGCGGTCGTAATAATCTCGGTAGAAGCCCAGAGACCGCAGAGAGTGCTGTCGGTTCTACAGCGGCAACTATGACAGGGGATAACTTTACAAGCTGAGCCGGGCTGTTTGACAGCCGCAGTCGCATTCTAAGTGGAGTCTAAACAGACCTGTGGACGCCGACAAGCCGCTGGACGGTCTGCGCTTGTGGAAAAATAACTGCTGGCGGACGGTTTTTGGAAACACGACAGCGGCAGGGCACCGAACAGGGCGGGTGTGAGTGCTTCGGCGGCGGTTCCGCTGCTAGCTAAACATGAACAAAAACCACCAAGTGCCGAGCAGCCGTTCTCTGAATGCCGTAGAGGTGAAGAGCAAGGTAATATGAAGACTTCTTTGTCAGTTTCATTTGCTGTATTTGTGCTTGTAACTCTCAGTGAGGATTAAGGTTACTCTTGCTAATTTAGCCTAAGTGGCTTGATACCAGGGTATAATGTCGCACAAATGATATAAGATACAATACACTAAAACTATACACACTCATACACATACACATATATATAAATTTTCTAGCTAACTGGTTGATAGCTCGTCAGACTTCGAGTTAACTGTGTTTTAGTTATATGTGATAAGTTTGATGGCTAGCTAGTAAGTTTGAAGGTGGAGGATAACGTCAGCTGACGCCGCAGTGTCACCTGTCACAGCCTCCTCCGCCGCTTCTCATTTAGCCAAAGTTTCAGTGAAGTTTATATATATATATATATATATATATATATATATATATATATATATATATATATATATAAATATACAATTTGCTAAACGTTTATGAAATGTGCAACCACATGAAGGTGACGTTGGCTGTTTTTCATGTTAATGCACTGGTACAGGTGTCGTTGGGCCTCCCGACAGGATGGCTCCTTCCGCGACAGGCTGCTTGTAGCATGTTTGCATACACAGAGAAACTACTAAAAACTAACTTCTTTTTCTTTTTTTGTTTTAAACAAATGTTTACATGTGGTGACTTGGTGACACACATTATGAGCTTTTATTTGGTGCCACTACAGATAAGTAGTGATATTCCCTACAATCACTTTACAAAGATCATTCTAAACGTTTTATTTATATTTGTTTAAGACTGAGTTGTCCAGAGTTTTCTCCACCTGGTAATGAATATATTGCCTGCCGCTTATATGTAACAAGTTCCCAAGTTGGCAGTGAATTGTAGATCATTTTTTGCCAGCTCTTGGCAACAGTAACCACAACAACCAGGGCTTCTCATCAACATTAGCAATGAGACATTGTGCTGTGTCTCAGCTTGTCAGCTGCCCAAGGACCAGCAGCTATTGATCCTGTCAGACCGCACTCATTACTCACAAGTCAACAGCACGTGTTATGGAAACACATTGTGCTGGAAAATGCGTGTTTTGTCTCATTTCAGCATACCAGCTAAATAAGATATCACTCTTGAATTGTGTGTATCCATGAATATTTACACATTTATTACAATATTTACATTAATAACTCATAATGTGTTGTGTTAGCATGTCCTCGTGGATGGCAGACTCCTATATATGTGTGCTAATGACAGTTCCACATCATTTTCAGTATGCACCCTTTCCTATGTCTCAGCTGTATTTTGGTTTCAACTTCACACACATCCACATTTCTGCTTTTCTATGATTGTGCTCACATGTGAACACCTTTGTGCCCCATCCTAGTTTGGTGCAGAGTTTCGTCGGTTCTCGTTGGATCGGTCGAAGCCAGGCCGTTTTGATGAGTTCTACGGTCTCCTGCAACATGTGCATCGCATCCCCAATGTGGAGTTGTTGGTGGGTTATGCTGATGTGCATGGTGACCTGCTGCCCATCAACAATGATGACAACTACCACAAGGCAATCTCCACTGCCAGCCCTCTACTGAGGCTGTTCCTGCAGAGGAAAGGTAAGGAGAAGCAATGAACTGCACAGCTTGGAAATATCATAGGTTATTGAAGTTTTGTTGATTACTAGAGATGATTACAAATGAATTTGCATATGTTTTCACCCTGTATGACACATTTTGCTCATGCATTGTGCTGTCATTACAAACCTGGCTCCTTTCCATAGCTCGAGGTCTGTGACCTTTCTGTGAAGCAGTGTACTTTCACCTTCACCAAGGCGGAGGTTTTGGCAGTGTTTGTCTGTATGTCTGTCTGTCAGACATAATATAACTCAAATAGTAATGGAAGGGTTTTGATAGAATTTTCATGAAATCTCAAAAATGAAATAAGGAACAATTGATTAGATTTTGGGGTTGATCCAGATCACAACCTGGATCCAGAATAAATTTTTATAAGCCCTGTAACTGCCAACATTTCAAAATCCCCTAGAACTGCCAGAGGGGGTCATTTTGACACCCTGCCGACACAGCATAAAAAAAATGATAAAGGTAACGTTTACATAGGTCACGTTTAGTTTTTTTTTTTTTTAATATTTAGAAGTAGACATAATTTCAATAAATAAGTAATTGGCATGTGGGATTACTTTGGGCTTGTATTTCAAATAGAAAATATCAAATACATACTAGTTTACATCATTCACTTATCAGGTAACATATAACAAAATTAAATAATTTTTTAAAAATGTATTTATATTTTTTATCAATTATTTGAGGGGGAGCAATTAGATAAACAAACATCATATATTGCTAAAGTAATGAAACAGAAGGTGGATATCAGCTGATATTAATTTATTGTATTGCACGTCGACAGCTCAATAATAAACGCACGGTGGGTCATTCTGGTATGAATGTAGCTTCGATAGAGGACCCATGCATTCAGTGCAGTGATATCCAAAACGTTATAAAACACCGTAACAGGCCATCTTCTAGTTGCAGCTCCAGATGAGTACTGCCCCGGCATCAAGGACGTCTACTACTATCGTAGTAAGAGGAGCTGATCATTTCTCCTCCATCTGAGTCTTCCTCATTCATTTGTTGGAGCAAAGCCACCGCTTATTCTGCATTCATTCTTCTGCTTCTGTTAATGTTAATATGTTTTGTTATGTGGCGTTGGTCTGTCTGCCTGTTAGCAACATAACTCAAAAAGTTATGGATGGATTTATGGTTAAATTTTCTGGAATAAAGGAGTAAGGAACAAGTTTTTAGATTTTTGGGTTGATCCAGATCACTGTTTGGATCCAGAGATTTTTTTAAAGAATTGTTTACTATTGGGAGATAGAGATAATTTTACAGTTTCTGACTCGTCAGATAATGCACAGATTCATTGAAAAAAATAAAATAAAAAATACAAGATGTCATCATATAATAGATGTTATAATCCAAAGTTGTTTAACCCAGATTATGTCCATATTCTGGATCTGGTGATTCTGAAGGTTCAAAACATAGGGGGTACTAGGTGGTCTGTTAGGCTTTTTAGGGTTTTTGTGAGGTGTGTGTTCCTATGGCTCAGCGGAGGTCTACGCTCTCTGATTGATTGATTTTTTTATTTATTTCTGGAAGCAAAGGATAAAAAGGCATTCTGAATGATGACATGCTAAAGCATAAAACTTGTTTCCAGCATGGTCCTGAAACAAAAACAGAGTCAAGAGCAAGAAAGCCTTACTCTACAAAGACATACAGAGTATAAAATCACATATATACATTCTATAAACAAATCACATAACATTAATACAAAACAGCAGTAAAAGCTATAACAACATTCACCTAGTTTTACAAAAGCTGCTGAACCTGCTTTTAAAACTTTTCTGTGATATTACAAATTTTATGGAGGGTGGCAAAGAATTCTTTCTCATAATACCAGTGTAAAAAAAAAGGTGTAAAAAGATAAAAAGTTTCTACCTCCATTATTAACTTGTGGCACTATACAGGAACGGATGCCAGCTCTTGTATTATGACTATGCTGTGTGTGAACCATGATTATATTAGAGCGTAAGTACTTTGGGGCATGACCGTTGATGATATTATGCAAATGATTTAACTTGAGTTTATTTATCCTTTGACGGACTGACAGCAGACCAGCTCTGCTAAACTCTTCCTTACCCGTGAGTAGTCCTGTCGGGATAAGCATTAAGTTAATTAACTGCATGATAAGAAAAAATGAGCGCGACAAGTTTGCCGGCAGTGATAATTTTCTTTTTTTTTTTTTTTTTTTTTTTTTTACACAGTACATGACATTGTAGATAATTAGCATTTCAGGAAACTGGGAGTAGTTTTGGTTAGTATATGAGGTCAGTTTGGGATTGTGTAACTTGTATCTGTTGGATAGAAAAACATCCTCTGTTTTTCAAGTGTATGAGTTGCTGTGTGTGACCTGTTGAATGAGAGGAGGATCCCAGGACCTGCTGGCCAGGGGCAAGCCTGGCTGTGTGTGCTCTGTTGTGTTTAAGCTGTCTTGCTGTGCCATATGACCCTATAGAAGCTAAGCCACTTTGTCAGAAAGAGATTAGTGGGGTCACTGTGTAGCGCTGCATGGGACCGTGTTTCAATTACACGCTCCAGACACTCGCCCCACGCTGGGCTCACTGCTGTCCATAAACACACAGTAACAATATGAAAATATGGTCATGAAGGCAAGCAGGCAGTAGAGATCAGTCATGTCCTCTCACAGACAGAGACACACACATACACGTAGGCTACCTTGTTTAGACGCTGGAATAACACATTAATGCAGCCACAACACCCACAGACTCCATTAACCTCAGCCCCTGCTCCCCCCCTTCACCCTACCATTAGGCACCAGTTGGTTGCAGCTTAAAAAGCTCTGCAGTGTGCAGACGAAGCAAATTGTCATTGTAGACGATTTATGACGTATCTCCAGATACCAGTTATCTGGTCTAACACCATAACTTTAACACATGTTAAACAAAACAGTTGCATGTTGTTATTTATTTATTTGTTTTGTTTTCCTGAAATATGTCAGTCGATTGTAGATGAAAGATGTAGATGTTTTTTTTTTATCAATTTTTACTGATTAGATGATGATCATATCCTTTTATTGAAATTGGCATTCAACCAAACCAGGTGACTGAGCAGCATACCTTTGTAGGAGGGAAGTGATGGTTGATGATGGTGGACTTCTAACAGGATGGCTGAACAAATGTTTTTAGGTCTTAGCGGCTGAGTTAGGCCTTGGATCAGTTCATGTTAAATGCATTTCAGCGTGTCAGACCAGAGTTTGTCCTTCAGTCACAAGCTGGATTTTAATGCCTCCGTTACTGTCCTTTGAGTTTGTAACTTAAAAATTGTGTAAATGTCTTAAACGATTGAATGAATGTTGCATAAGAGAAGGACCTTAGACAAAAGCCTGAGTGTGGGCCAAAGTTTGTTCCAACTTGGGCTTTGTGGAAAACTGAAATCTTATTACACAGATATCTGGGAAATATTTTGTGGCCAGTATTTCCCACAGACCAGGTAGCAATTTGTGGCACTCCCCTGACACCGGTGAGGGAATGGAGTGTGTGGTGTCATGGTGGTTGGTGAAGTTGGTCATTGGGGTGTATGTAAGTGTGTGCAGGGCAGCGTTCAAACACACACTTTTCTGAGCTTCCTTATTAAATATATCCTGTGTGCTTATCTATTGTTCTTCAGAATCACCTGCAGTTTTAAAGCTACAAGAAGCATTTAAAATGATTCAACGCAATCTTAAAACTTTAAAGTAAGTTCTTTAAGAGAAGAAAGAACTAAGACAACCAATCTTTTTCCACCTCGCCAACCATCTACACTGTGATATCTGTCATAAAACCACCATATGTGACGGCTGAAGTTGAATAGCCAACATTGCTGAAGAACCTCTGATAAAACTGATTATATTGGTTAAAAAGCCTAAAAACACACTTTTTTCATTGAAGTTTAAGTGTTTGTACAGCAGTGATAAAAATCCTACAGCAGTATCACCCAAACTAAACAACTGCTGATAAAAATATATAAATTATTGTTTTTCTTTTATACAAGTTTTTTTATTTATTTATTTATTTTTTTTTATTTAGATCATGTGTCAAACTCAAGGGCCGCGGGCCACATCCGACCTGTGAATTAATTATTTTTGGCCTGCATGATCACATCTAATCACTATTAAACCTGGCTCGCTGATAGAGTGCTAGCACCACAAGGCACTGCCGGTGCGTCAACCAAGGCCCGTGAGTGTTTACCTCTGACAATGATGCTAGAAAACAGGGTTTATCAATGACCCCTCCACCCAAAAAATGGCTAAATGAAAAGTGGAAACAGAGAATATGTTTGCGGATGTAAAGAACAAAGCTTGTCTTCTGTGTGGCTGTAGTGACAGACTATAACGTGAGAAGACATGTTGAAACAAAGCTCCACGACAGATCTGGACAGAAAACTAAGGGGCCAAAAGGTAGAAATGTTAACCCTTTAAGTGCCAGAGTTTTTTAAAGTTTTTAAGGGAAACTGTAAGTGAGAAAAATGTTGAATATGAACCTAATTTTATGATGGCAGTAAATTTACTAATTTAATTTTATATTGTGGCATCTCTGGTTGGAAGCTGTATTAGATTCAATTTATTAATATATATATATATATATATATATATATATATATATATATATATATATATAAATAAAATTTAGACCTTACAAAAAGGCCTTATTTATGTCCCCCTTTTCCTGGTCAGTTTCCCTGCCTTGGCCACCCATTAAAACATTTCCAGACCTGCTCCTGCATATCTGAAGTATAAATCATTTCTACCTCCTGTCAGCTACTTTTAGAGAAGAGTTCTTGCAAAAGCAATACTTTGGGGTAAACATGTGTCTGTGTGAACTATGAACTGCTAGTTTCCTTATCTTATCCTTTTCTGTAGAAGAATGAACGAAACACGAGAGACGGTACTAGCAAGAGAAAAACCAATCAGCTGATCCAGGACAGCCACTCACGGAGCAACAGGACAGGGAGGGGGAAAGGAGGAGGCAGAGCGCTGCACAGTTTATGCAAAACTCAGAAAAAAGTTTTTAAAACACATGAAAAAAGTGCGGGTGTTGAACCCTCTAACCAGGAGGTGGGTGTTAAAGTCATCCTCCCCAGGTGAGACACTTATAGGTTGTTTCATCGATGTTCTTTTTATACTCAAATGCATCCATAGCCAGCCAGCTGATCTTGTTTCATATCCATGTCCTGCCATCATAACAGAGAACTGATGGATGTATTAGGCTTTCCATACAGTGCATTCGTTAAAAATGTTATGGAAATTAAATTAGTTAGCACCTTGGACGTGTTAATTTTGACAGCCTTAATTTTTTATTTCATAATCGTGATCTGGGGGAATAATCTGTGGCGTGTGGAGTTGATTCTGTGGCGCTATGCCACACATTGGTCTATGTGTGGGAAACCCTGGGGGCTAGAAAAACAAGGCACAGTTCCACTTATAGGTACTGCTAACAGACAAGTTTAATGATTTGTGTGTTTCAGCACAGATTGGTTTATGTGTACTGACTTATTTTTGACGTTAGATTTTATTTGTCTGGAAGTCTAACTTTAGGTTGCATACAGCCTCGGTGCCTTCCGGGTTTTGTCCATTCATCACTGTGCAGGGTTAGCTTTAGCTGGCTGTGAGTGGATGTTGTTGCGTTGTTGTGGTCTGGTTCTTGAATAAAGCTCATATTGTTGATGTTTGTGTGTTGATGCTGCATCACTGACCTGCTGAAAAAGTCTTATTGTTTGTTGCTGAGAACAGTGTTTGCGCCTGTGTGGCTGGTCACCACTGAGGGTCTGTAAGGATGCTGGGAGCACTAATCCTGTGTAGATGACATAGTTTTTTTTGGTTGTTTGTGTATGTGTCAGAGAAACTACATCAAACAATATCAGTTCACTTCACTTCAGAGAGTTTTTTTTTTTTTTTAAGGCTAAGCTCTGTATAATTGGAGAACATCATGATCACGGTTATTTTCTCTTAAAATATTTTTATTAAATTATTCTCATATGAGGGGATTGTTATTTAAGTAACTGAAAGGGAGCAGATTTTGCCAGCTGGTGTGATGAATGTCATTTGCATCTTTTGTTTTGTTTTTGTTCTTCTAGTTCAGAATTAGAGGGAACTGGTTGTATGTTAACAGGAACATTTGCTTTTACAGTATATATTTCATAAATGGAAACTGATCATATAATGATATTCTGAAAGCAGGTGCAGTACTAAGAATAGTTCAAAATAAGCTAATAACTTAAGGTAATAATTGAAATTATACCTGAGATAATTTGATACTTGAAACTTGATCATTAAAATAATCTGTTAGACCTAAGCAAAGCTCCCAGGGGGAAATAGAGACACTCCTAGATTTATGTTTAATTAGCAGTAAAGTATTGTCAGAGGAGATGAAGACCTTTGAGAAGAGTTAGACACACTGTTTACTTTTATCAGTCAAAATTTACTTTGCATTTGTCCACACGCAACTGTCAGAGTTTCCAGTTTGTCATCCATGTGGTGGAAGCAGCTATTGAAGCTATCACTTTCACGGTGTGTTTCTTTGGTGGCATACTCAGTTTTATACCTGGATGGATCATAACTCTTAACCATTGAAGTTGAGGGCAAAGGTATAGAGTGGGAAAGGAATGCTTATGTTTGAGTATCCCAGCAGGACTATCTTGGTAATTAGTAATCCAAGCTGGATGTGTGAGTCATCTAGCTAAACAACAAAAGAACTATACATTGTGAAACTGGACACATTAGGACAATATGTACTATATTTGTTAAACAGAGTGATGACGGACAGTAATGTTCAAAAGTATTTAGTCACCCCTCATTTTGTATATATATTCCCAGGAAAACAGGCCATAGGTGATTTACTAAAAAATGTAATCGAGAATGGAAGTACAGGTTATAAATAAAAGATTTTAAGCAGTTGTATCAACCAATTACAATTTTACAATTATGAGTAACTTAAATGTCAATATTTGATATGACTAATTACCTCTGCTAATGCTGAGGTTATGTTTTTGACGGCATTGATTTCTCTGTCTGTTAGCAACATAACTCAAAAAGTTATGAACAAACTTTAAAGAAATGATCATGATCATCTCAGAGAGGGAATAAGCAATTTGATTTTGGGAGTGATCCAGATTACTGCCTGGATCCAGAATTTTTATTAATTTATTTATTTGCTTATCCTTCTCTTTATTGTGTGTTTAATTTCCCCATAATAAATTCCAATAAGACAACAGAGGCTAAATTAAAGATAAGCATACATATACACATACACATATACACGCACACACATCCACACACCATCCACAGCATAAACACACACAGCATGCAAACCTTCCAGTCTCACACCCCAGCACCTCCCCCTACAATCCACCGAACCCCACTCAGCCCCCATTCAAACCCCTACACCCTTCCTGCCCCCAGGCCATACCCTGGGTCCCAGGGCGGCAACCACACACCATGGCCGCACATCCGGGCAGGCCCAGACCCCCAGGCACCAGAGCCCAGAACACCCACCAGCCCGCCCCAGAATAGCTCAGCCACCCGGCCCAGGGCCGGCGCCCACCGACCCAGGCACCACCAGTGGCCTCACCCCCCTGCCACGAGGCGACCCCAACCGCTGGCCCCCACAGCCCCCGACAGGGTCGGATCCAGAGTCACCGCCACCACAGAGCAGCCTGGTCCCGCACCACGGGAAACCACGAAGAGCAAAAATTATATATATTATAAATAAAACATTGTATTTATACTTCATACAGAAATATGCTTGTAAATGATGAATTCAGTATTTATTCTTGCTTAAGGAAGGCTTCATAGTGTGTACTTATTATAAAGTGTTACTGACTGCTTCTAACAAGATGCCTAAAAGTACAATGGTAAAATGGATTATTTGCTAGTTAATTGTTATGTGTTGACGCAACACTCCTTCATCCTTAGAATTTTCATGCTTGAACGTTTTTTGGGCGCACTGTTAAGTATCTTAACAAACCAAAAGTGATCAGGCACAAGGAATGAATTGAAAATTTGTAAAAAGGAACAGGTGTTCAAAGAAAAACTTTGAAAAACCTTTTAGAAAGTCTGGAAAACTATTGCTCAAGACCACATAAAAAGACTATAAGAAAGTCTGGCTCTGTGTAAACAAGATATGAGGGGTAGCTCGGGGTTTTTGCACAGTACTTTAGGTGTACATTGATGGAGATGGTTGCAGAACCAGATGTTACAAACAAGACAAGAACAGAGACAATTCAGACTGAACGAGAGTACCACTGTGATATAGATGAAAGATTAAATCAATCGAGAGATGCTACCGGCAGGAGTAAATGATCCTTTTTGCCCCAAGAAGCTCGGTCTGTAAAGGAGATAGAAATCATGCTCTCCTGCTTTGAGCCAAACTTTTCCATCAAGCATTAATATTTTCCCAGGAAGCTGTAATGATGTATTCAGAGCACTTGTGGAAGAATATGTGGAGGAGGTGCATATCTTAGCCCTTTATAAGAAAGACTGAAGGATGACAGGTTGACAGGGTAAACAGTACTAAAGTAGGAGTAATGTAAGAGACATTGTTTCAGAAAGACATATTATTAGAGATGTGAGGAGATGAGAGGGAGTAGTGTAAGTGCGATAGGAGTGCAACAAGATGTAAAGGGACGGGGACGGGAGGGGGGGTGATGGTGGGAATACTATTAGTGAAGGAGGAATGCAGAAAGAGGCCCAAGATGGGGAGGGTGGGAGAGAGAGAACTAAAGAGTGGGAGAGAGATGAAGGCGAGGCAGAGGGTAGGGGGCTTTTTGGGTGGAATGTGGCCAGTGTCTGATCAGGTCTGCTGGCTAGATTAGACAGGACAGTGGGCCACACTGGACTCTGGAGTCCAGAGATGGACGGGGAGAGAGAGACTAGAGGAGACAGTTTGAAAGATGGCTAACAAGCCAAAACCGCACTCTTTCTACTCCTTGTTAAATTACTTTATTAGATTTTATGAAGGCTGCAAGTAAGGCTGGATGATGTGGTCTACAACTGATATCCTTATTTATTTATTTATCTATTTATCCATCCATCTATCCATCCATCCATCCTGAAACACAATATATATTGTGATGTTTTGGAATCTGTAAAACACTAAATAATGAATTTAACATAATCATGCAACATTAGGATTTAAGTAAACTCTGCTAAATTTAACTTCATTGTGATTTTTGTCTCTCAACAAGCTTTTTATTTTGAGCCAGGGACCTGCTCTCATAAACTAAAAAAACAGTGTTTCCTCGACCAATATTTTAGGGGGTTGCCCCAGCCCCCTGACATCAACCCCCGCCACCCCTAGAAGATTGTTTATTTTACCCTGTTAATATCATATATTTTTTCATTAAATTATTTCATATTATCTTATTTAGGTTTTTTTTTTTATAACAGGTTTATATATTTTTTCTTTTATTATAAAATCTAAACAGCTTAATCTTTTTTTAATTATCATGTTGACATGTTATTACGTCACATCGTGTCTCCTACATGCCACATGTGCAAACAGATGAGCTATACTCCCACCAGCAAACAGAGCGCATGTTGAAAATAGCTGCATCAACCACCTGTAAAACAGACAGAACTATCTGCCTAATGTATGCTCTTATTCAGTAATAAGAGCAGCTGGAGAAGTTTCCTGGTTCGGTGTACTAAGAATTTTATGTCCCATCTGGAAACACGCGAAGCTGAACAATCTGTCTCCTTCTCAATATCGTCATTTCTGAGGCCAATAACTACTTAAAATGGACGTCTCGCATTTATTTCTATTTGTTAACGCTCGTAAACCTAGCTAGATAGCTAGCTGCATACATATATCCATGCTTTTTCCTCTCTCTCCTGAAATAACACTCGTGTGCAGGAGAGTTTTTTGGATGGGCGTAGGGAGTGAGCTGTCTGTGGGAGTCCAGACTGCTGGAGAGGCTGTCAGAATTTCTCTGCGTGAAATTTATAAAGAGAGCTGAATGACCAGACAGAGAAAGAAGGATATGCATAAGAAATATGAAGAACTAAGAAGAGGCTAAGCTGTCGAGGAGGTATGGGTAATGGGGAAGCTGAAAGGCTGAAGGCATAAAGAAGGAAAATTTGACCTCTTGTGGATTTGACTACTCCACAAGGGGGAAACTGAAAAGCAAAAAAAAAAAAGCCCTACAAGGTGATGGAGCGAAAGGTTGCAAGTTTCACATTGTACAGGAACATGAAGGAATGCATGGTGTTTGTACCAGGTGAATGTGTGACAACACTGTTGAACTTTGTTCAGACATCACAAATGCCAGCTGATAAAAAACTGCTGCTGGAGAAATCCTTCTGTTCTTTGAAGAATGTAAGCATATCTTGTTTTTGCACCTTTTTTGTTCATATTTTTTTGTGTGTGCTAGAAAGTAGATATTTGTTAACAAAGGACTGAAAGATATCCAAACATGAAAACTAGTTGGTTTTTCCTTTTTATTTTTGTGTGCAAACTGACCTATTTCTTTCTTTCAGATTTTTAATTATAAATCATTCCTTCTGTCACCTGGGCTTGGGGCCACCCTGATATTGATATGAACGATATGAGGCATAATTACTGAGAAGTTTATCTATGAATTCCTTTCAGTGTACCATCGTCAACAAGCTCTAATATGTAGCTTCCAAACCAAAAGTATTCGTTTTGGTGCTTAATTAGCTCATCATTTTTTTTGCCTTCAGTAGAGTTTTAAACCTAAATGAAAATGATCTTAGTAGTCTGTTGTAAAACAACAGTTGAGTGCCAGTCCATAGATTGGAAGGATTATTGGTCATCGGCATATTTTTTGTTATGTTAAATTGAATGAAATGAGAACTTCTTCACGAACTGCATCAACCAAAAATGCATGCAATAATATATGTGTCCAGCCATGGAAAAAACAGAACAAGTCTCCTGAGGGTCATTCTAAGTTATTAACAGATTCTTAAAGTGTAGTTTCTAAGCTTTCCAATGATGTCTAAAACATGGATTTCTGGGAGTCTGGGAACCCTCCTTGAGGAAATTCCAGGTGGTCCACAGAAAGACAAAGGGTTATAATTAATGTTAATGTTATAACCTTAACTACTTTTTGAACTAATAAGGGAGAAATACGGATGTAATAATTTGCCTTTTGTTAAGCCACAAGCAAGACATTTATCCCTAAATTTTTACAAAATGTTGCGTACATATCTACAGTATATTGCCCCACATTCTTCCAGCTTCAAACTCTACAAGGGACTGTAACCACACTGTGTTCTGTCCATCAGTCTAAATGATATCAGTGATATCACACCATGATCCTTGTTTATGTGCTCTTCTGGGATATGACTTTTGGTGCTGGGCCTGTAATGTCTTTTGCCTCATCCGAACAGAATGACCTAATCTTTACATAGAGACATGTCTGCCTGTCCATGGTCAATCAGGTGGGGCCAGGACAGAAAGACCATCAACAGGGGGCAAAACTCTGAAACCTGACAGGCTCTGCATCACTGTGAATTCTAGCAAGCCCCACTTCAGGCCTGTTGGTATCAAAGCTGTAACAGAATATAAGCATATAACAGGTTATTAAAAACATTGCTCACTTTTTTCAGAAAATACAATCTTACCCAAATCATTGTTTTACACTGTGTGCTCAATTATTAGACAAGTAAATATTTTGGCAATATCAACATTTTCATTGATATTTTCCAACTCCAAGCTTAAAAACTTATTGGATTTAAGCATATTAGTTGATGTTTATTTGTCTAACAAGGGAGGGTGTGACCTAGGGAGATCAACAGCCTATATTAAGGTGTGCAAAATTATTATGCAGCTTCTTATCCTTAGGCAAAATTGGCTAAAAGACAGACTTAACTAACTCTGAAAGGTCAAAAATTGTATGCAACACTCTAGAAATTGTTCAAATAATGGGGCGTGATCACTGAACCATCAAACGTTTTGTTGCAAATAGTCAACAGTAAAACATCTTGAGAAAAAAGGACAAAAATTAAATGCAAAAGATTTGAGAAAAGTCAAACATCTACCAGGAACCCATTATCCTCCAGTGCTTCATTCCATAAGTATAAGGTGCTAAGTGTCCAGAGACATGGCCAAGGTAAGGAGGGCTGAAACCTGACCACCACTGATCAAGACACATATGTTGGCTGGCCTAAGAAATGTCTGAAGACAGATTTTTCAAAGGTTTAAGTACTGGTGAGATGAGAGTGACTCTTGTCGGACCAGATGGATGGACCTGTGACTTGATCAGTAATGGATATAGAGCTCCGCTTTGACTCAGATGCCAGCAAGGTGGAGGTGGGTTGCTGCTATGGGCTGGTATCATTAAAGCTGAGCTAGTTGGACCTTTTTCGGGTTGAAGATAGACTCAACATTAACTCCCAAACCTACTGCCAGTTTTTAGAAGAAACTTTCTTCAAGCAGTGGTACAGGAAAAAGTCTGCATATTTCAACAGGTCCAAGAGTTTTATGCAGGACAATGCTTCATCGCATGCATCAAAGTACTCCACGGCTAGCCAGTAAAGGCCTTGAATATGTCCCCATTCCTCACCTGACCTAAACCCTACTGAGAACTTGTGGGTGCTTCTTAATCAGGACATTTACTGTGAAGGAAAACAGTACACCAGTCTGTACAGTGTCTGGAAGGCTGTGGTTGCTGCTGCACCAAAGGTTGATCGTCAACAGATCAAGAAACTGACAAACTCCATGAATGAAAGGCTTATGACCATTATTGAAAAGAAGAGTGCGTATATTTGTCACTGATTGATTGATTGATTTTTGGTCAGAAATGTTAATTTATAAATTTTTTTTTTTTTTTTGTTATTCTGACATTAACAAATGAAAATAAACAAGTAAGATGGGGAAGTTTTTATTTTCCATTTAGTTGCATAATAATTCAGCACACTTAGTTGCCCAATAATTATGCACACACAGATTTTTTCCTAAGAAAGCCAAGACCTCATTCCAGCTGTGTTTCCATTACAGTATTTTGCAAAATAAAAGCGATATTTCTAAAATTTTGAGAAAGTGCAATTGCGATTTGCAGGTGTTTCCACTGAATGGTGTTTAGCGCATTAGCCGTTATTCTCGTAAAATCTCGTCCTGCGAGACTCCACTTTGAAGAGGAAGAGAATTTTAATTATTTGTAAAACTATTGCATTTCGCTGTTGTTTGCTATCAAGGATGGCAGGTATATATATCTTTTTTATTGTTTGTAAAAAGATTTACATCCTCCTGCAGCTACTCATACAGCGCCATCTGTATTTGAAACAAACTGGTCTTGTGACCCCTTACGTCCGGGGATGTCTATATGTAAAAAAAAAAACGTGTTTCCATTACACTTTTGTGTTATACTTTTATATCGACACATCTGAAAAACCACCTCATAAGGGCGTAAAAACTTTATATTTGAGAGGTTTTTCAAAATGTAGGTGTTTCCATTACCTTTTTTTTTATAGAGATATTTAGGTTTTGTGCAATTCAGGGGTAATGGAAAACACACTTTTACTTACGTAAATATAAAGGTTTGAGGTTTTTTAACATTTTTGGATTGATAGAGAGTACTGTAGTTGTTCAAATATAAAATTAATCCTCAAAATACAACTTGCCTAATAACTGTTCACAAAGTGTATATACACATACTCGTGGAGTTTGAATATTAATACCTGAAGTGCTGATAACTCTGGATCTGTGGGAGCTTTCAGAAGTAAAGACTCAGGTGCAACTACGAGTCGAAAGTTTTGATTATCGCCCTGCCATCTGCTGTTCCAACTAGCTGTCGGGTGTTGAGGCAACTCTCAGGAGAACTATTTTCCACTACCTAATAACAGCAAGGACCACAATGAAAGTAAGTTAGTTTTCGTACATATCCTTGACATATCCTTATAAAAATAGATTTTTATGTCTGCCAAAGTGTTGACCCTGGTCTTCAAAAACAGTTGTTTGATTAGTCCAAAACTCCAGTGGTGTGGCCAACAATCAGGAACTGGATACTACGAAGCTTGTGTCTAGCCCATAGACTGTAAAAGAGGGAGCCTCCATGATGTCCACCCGTAGGTTTCTGAAGAGCTGAATTGAAGCTCATTGGGCAGTTCCCATCGTCACCATGTGGGCAGCGTTACGTGTGTCGTCATTCCCAGGAAAATCCAAAAATGGGCAATGAGAGGGGGACTGTGAAGGTGGGGTGAGTGATTGACACCCATCAAACTCCAAGCTGCCAGTAGCTAATAGCTAACCGAGCTAACCTGGAGCAAATGGTAGCTAACCAGCTAATAGGTGGGCTAACGCTAAGGCGCACTGTTAACACGCTAAAAACCGCGTTAGTGCTACACTCTCCCTTCTTTCCGCGGATATTGGACACCTGTCAGTCAAAAGGACACCGCCCTAATTATGCCGAATTTCAAGATTAAATAACATCCAAACAAATGAGTTAGAAAAAAATTCACCCCCTTCACAGTTGTCATGAAGGTAAACTTGACCTATTAATCCTAAAATGGATTTTTGTACCAGGCTTTAAACATGTTTATTTCTGCTGTGAAGTTGGGCTTTTTAACATGGGAGTCAATGGGGATTTGTTTTGTTTTGGAGCCAGCCCCTAGTGGATGAGGAGTGAACCGCAATTTTTTGTACTTCTACATAGGCTTCACATTTTACTGCCAGAGGTTGCCACTTGCTCCAGCCTGCCAAGCGCCATACCAGAGCATAGAGTTGTTTTTACTTTGCCCACTGCAGTTGTCACAATGAAGAGCCAACGTTGTTGAAGAAATGATGCATGTAGTTGATGACTTCATCGCTCCCTTTACTTGATGAAATGCCTTCATCGATCAAGAAATTCATGTTTCTTCAACCCTTCACAGGAGACACCAAAAAGACCACATTTCCGTGGTACCAGGAAGTATATTGGCCCAGGCTGAAGAGGATTTGATGCATCTGAAAAAGACAGATGGAAGAAAGGATTAGACAAAAAAAAAAGTTCTGTGTCATTTTTATACCAGTCCAATAAATGAATAAATGGAAATAATCTGTGATGTGTGATAAATAGTGTCTGCTGTGCAAAATCAAAACTGTAATACATCTTGATCTTCTTGCTTGCTGATGGGGAGAGACAAAATGACAACTGAGAGGTCATGCAGGTTTTTCTGCAGACAGCAGTGTAGGCAGACCTCTCTGTTTTTGCACAAGGTCACGATGGTCCTGTTTTGTTTTTTTTGGGCTTTTTTTGACTGCTTCAGAAGGTTTGTGCTCCAAAGGAGTTGGTTGTTCTATTGGCACTGGCAGCAGAGATCTGCACGAGGCATGCAGTTTCTGATGTGCGGGAGAAGCTGGTTCCACAATGCTTTGAAGCTTGTTTACAAACTGCATGCTCCCCTGAAAAGACACATATAACCCATGCCCATGTGTTATTATATTTTAATTATCAATGGTTTTTAACAACTGGCCAGTAGAAGCATTTGACTACTTCTATAGAACAGTGATTCTCAACCTTTTTGAGCCATGCGTTAAAGAAAACAAAAAAACAACATAAGTTGGTTTTCATTTGATGTCTATTTTTTACGATGATATGGTCCTAACTCCCCACATGAGAAAGGCTGCTATAGAAAACCATTTTTACACATACCAAGCTCCTTAGCAGATTTTAAATGCAGTCTCCACACTGAGGCCTTGGACCCCTGCGTTGGTATCAACTTTACATCCCAATCCCTATGGCCTGAATGTCGGCCAGGCAACATGATGGCATTGTCTTCTGCAAAGTTCTGCTAACAGTTGTCTAACAGTCTGTCTGTGGTCGTGAGTCCTTTTTTCTTAAGCGTGGTCTTGTACCATTCTCATCAAAGTATCTGATGATTTGCCAATTCTGAAAATGGAAAGAGAGAAAATACTTATGATTATGGTTTATGATAACTGGAGGTTTAGTTTGTAAAAAAAATCACATGATAGTAGTTTGGATTCATTCATTCAATTACAATGTCACATCATTAACATTACAGTCAATACTATATCCTTACACATTGTTGTAATTTATGCTTTCAGGGTTTAGTGTTATTCAAAATGCAAGCAGTTACTCCTATTTTTCAGGACTTGTGCCAGGCCGACAGGTTGCCGGTTTTCCAATTGCAAGTCACATATGTGATTTAGGGGTGGACAAAACATTGTGGCTGCTTTACCATTAGACATCTGCATTTCAAAGCTTGAAAAATCAGACGTGGCCATTTAAGAATTTTTGATTAATGGTGGGCACCTAAATGCATCATGAAGTCTGACATACACAAATGTGTTTTTATCACAGTTTCACTGAGTTGGCACTTCAAAGTTGGACTGAGCAATATGTGGGAAAAAAATCAATTTGTGATTTTTCTGACCCACATTGCAATTTGGTTCCAATTCCAATTCCAGCTCCATCCAGATATATATTTTCTGTATGAGATGGAAGATTATCACATGACATCAAAATATAAACTGCTCTGTAATCGAACAAGGACACAAAGTTGATTATGAACGCCTTCACTTTCCTCCAGAACAGATTTCTACTTTGTCCTTGTTATTAAAACTTAAAAGCCTAATGTTGTTGTCTTATTTCTCCCTACATGATTTCTGGACTGCAGTAAGGCCGGATGATATAGAAAAAAGCATATTGCTGCAATAAAAATATTGAATCATATTAATATTTATCATTAATTATAGATTATTGATAATTAAAAAAAGTTAAATTTATTTGAAGTGCAGCCCTGACCACTTTATGCTACTGCTTAATGACCTACTTTTAATAAAGAAGACACAAACACTATATTCATATTCAACCCTTTATTCAACCACCTTTTTAACCATAACTGAAAGTTTTTGAAAAAAAAGAAAATGCAAGTCTGATGTAAGTCTGTCAATAAATACTGACAAACATAAAGAATAGACTAAAGTGACCCAAAAAATCTGATAAACCTTTAAATAACCTTTTGATGAAAATAAATAAAACAAATAAATAAATAGAATAATATAGCTTCTTTTGGTGGGAATAGTACACCACGAGTTTTGCATCCAATTTCCACCAGGTGTGTGTGTGCCGTGCTCTGACTGCGCCACGGTTTCAGCAGTTCAGAAAAGGCCACACAGGAAGTCAGACACATGAACATTGTAAAGCATCCGGTAAATTTAAAAATAAAAGCCCTAGTGCAGATTTGCGATCCCTGAACTATGTAAACATTATGCCAGTAATGGTCAGGGGGTCTCTGAGTTTGTTTGTTTTTGTTTTCATTATGGAAGGACGAGATATTTATCCTGGTAGAGGAGAATTACAAGATTCTCAAATTCTCCTGTGATTTTGTGATCCTGTGTTTCCAACTAGGATTGAGCATTCCACGTCTGACACGCTGCCGGTGTGAGTTGACATTCAGCTGGACGGCCCCAGTGGAAATTGGTCTTTAGGTAGCTCAGAAACTAGTAGGACTAGGCTACCATGTAAACAAACACCACTTGGCAAGAACAAAACAAACTGTAGGCAAAAATCAACTCACCCTTCAGCCTAGCATCACTATTGTGCTCTACGATACATGTTTATTTTATGATACATGTTTTTTTCAAACATATATCAAATGGATTTATAAAACCGTGGATGTTGCAGGTTTGAAACCTGGATCAGGTGCTTTTTTAACATGTAAATTAATTGTGCTCTTTGTGATTTGTCACTCGCAATGTCTTAAGTTTAGATTTAAAAACGATTAATCCTTCAGCCCTACTTTTTTTTTTTCTTCTTTTTTTTTTGGCTTAACATGTCAATTGACATGTGACTCTTGAAAGTTAATTTGTATCCACAATTCACAGTTTTTCATGTTTTAGGTTTGGTGATGCAATGTCAACCATGTCAACATTGTCAGATATGTTTTTATTTATTTTTACCTCTCAAGTAACAGTGAATACACTGCTTTCACTAATATACTTTTTAAATGGTTTGAACACTTGTTTGCTGCACCACCTGCATTAGTCTGCTGATTACTGCAGTGCTAACTCTGTAAGTTATACAGAAAAATGTTAACATTGCTGACTGTTAATGGCACATTTTATTAGATGCAGTGGTTCTCTTACAGATTTAAGTATAACTTTAATTTTAAAATCAAGCTCTAATTCATTTTCATTTATCTTCACGGCCAAAGTAAATTTGATATTTGTAATATTCCTGAGAACAGTTTCTAATGTGACTCAGAAAGTTATGCGGGACATGTTTTATCTTTGTAGTACTGCACGACTCTAAAATGGGAAATGAAATGTTGTTTTATAACTACATACAGCTACATTGAAACTGTTTTTTTTTTTTTCTTGTTAGAGTCCTTTTAAATTAGTCATTTCTTGAAAAATCACTCCTGTCCAGAGAGAGTAATAGAGGACCGCTGTTGAGTGTAATAGTGGATTTATGTCTGAGGTTATATGAGGAGGCCTAGAAGCAGGATAATGAGTCTGAATGATAAGGAGCCTTTTAAATAATAGATTTGGCTAATTCCTCACATTTTTAGCTCAGTTACATATCTTAGTTTTCTTTGTTTAAGCTTGCATCACATTTCTGGAAGCCTCTACAACTGCTTCATAAAAACCTTGCTCATATCAGGACACACCTGATATGAGCACACTCTGCTTTATTGTGTATCATTACTGGTCCTATTCTGTTCCCTCCCCGCAGCTATCTCTCTTTGACCTCCCTTCCTCCATTTCTTGCTCTTTCTCTTATCAGCAGCATTAAGACTCTTTTATCTGGGCTGTGCCAGGGAGGCATGCTCACCACACCAGGAATAGTAACCTTCCGGGAATGTACTCCTTTGAAAGTATTTCTTTTATCACCTATGCCCCTGTTTTTCTTTTGTTCCCTCTCCATTTTTGCATATTTGCTGTATTTCTGCCTGTCCTTTTTCTTGTATTTAGTTTTTTACCACCTATGTTTATAACCTACAAACCTTCACTATACTCCTCCTCCTCTTGTATTGCTCCGTGTTCAGAGCACTATGGCACTGGCTGTGTAGGGAACATCCCCGCTTGTCATCAACAAACCTGACTTTCCAGACCATCGTAACCTCTAACATGTCAACTCTTTTGTTGGATTTTTTTCTCACACTATTAGCCTTTTCCTTATCATATGCAGTTGTAAGGCTGTCTTTTTTATAATCAGTATGAATTAATATATTTTTAGTAGTAGTTAGTTGTATTTAGTGTGAAGCCTTTTTTGTAGTCTTTGCTATAGTCCCATTTATAGAAGTGATAATGACATTGCTTAGGACCGCTGTGTAGCTACTTCCTGGTCATGTTTCACCTGGACACAGTGTCAGGTTTCTGTGACGCACCTGAGACAACAGGTATCAGGAAATTATGAATTGTTGGTTTTGATTGTTACACAGCAGGAAAGCATAGATGGGAAATTAAGAATTTCACATGTATGAAATTAGATGGGATATTGTTTCTGTATATGGAAGCAAAGGAAGTTTCTATATACACATGACATCCACTTCACTGCTTATACACTAGCAGTGAAGAGGCTACTGAAAAAGTGGCTGTAATGAGTATTGAACCAAATGCGTGCATTAATGCATCTCTGGAGAGTGAAGTATATTAATGTTTTTCTCTTCAGGTATGGTTTATCAGTTTCCTCTGTATAGTTTTGTCAGGATGGAGATGGATGTGTGCAATTATAACTACCTTAAATTTTAGTAGTAACCGCAATCATTATTACAATCATATCGGTGCTCTATATCGGCAAGTACTCAAATGTAAGTACTTGTACTTGTAGTTTGTAGTTTGTAAAAATGTGGTATTGTTGCATTTGAAATGTTCAACAAATTCGTTCCCTGCTTACATCAATATTTTGTTCGGATTCTAAAAAAACCTAAGCATAAATTAAATGCTTATGCTGTTGCCTCACTGATTGTTTCACAATTAAATCTTCAGCTGCGGGATGCATTCTCTGATACCCATGCTCACTGGCATAAAAACCTAGTACAGATCTTAAAGTAGGAAAAAATTAGATCCACTGTGAAAAGATCTACTGACGTTTACTTACTTGTTTTTACAGCATGTCCTCTTTTTCTGTATGTCAAGAATTGTAATCCTGTAATACTATGGGGCTGATTGAATGAGCAGCAAACTTTATGTTCATGTAATGTACTTGCCAATAAAAGTCGGGATGTAAAGTGTGTTTCATTGTGTGACTGTGACAAAGTGAAATTATTGGTTTTATTCTTTATTTAATTTGAAATAGTTTTCTCATTACTGGAGATGCCTGGTTTCCTTTTGTCAGCTTGGGTTGCCTACTCAACGTTGCCGTGTTCATTACTGGTCAGTTGCTGAATGCTGGGGTCTTGTCCTCCTTTAATTTTCTGGTTTGCATGAAAATTTTGCAAAAAAGAGAAGTTTCATTTAGACAAATGAAGAAGTGTGTGTTTAGTGTGATCATATTAGTAACTGCCAATGGGCATCAGTAACGAATTAGACTGAGAGCTTAGCTTGTGCCCTATAATGAGCTCTAATGCAACTATGGTTTTGCAGGGTCTTGGGTTTCTCAGTGCAGATGCTCATTAGGGCTCAGGCATCATCGCATACTGGGGATAAACCTTGTGTGTGTGTGTTGCATGTGAGTGTTTATTATAAATTAATGTCTGCGTGCATGTACTTCCATACTCACTCATGTGTTGTTGACACTTACTTGCAGGAAGCTGTATACTTACAGCAGAGCAGTATCACTTTTCTACTGTGTGTATGTGAGTGTCTGAGTGGCCCTGAGGGGCATTCACATTGTCTGTCCTGAGCTATAACTCTGTTGTCAGATTCACCGTTTCATACACTGGATATGGGGGGATGGTTTAGATGAAAAGACTTCTAGTAAGAGTGAAATGAGATGTGGAGCATCGCCTTCTCCTATGCATGGCTGCACCATAAGAACAGCCCTTGTGTCAGTGATAGAGAAAGTTGTGTGTGTGTGCAACAAACGACCTTTAAAACATCAAACTGTAGGTTCTTTTTGTGCCTTTGTGACTGCAGAACATACAAAAGAAACACATTGGAACAAGATTATGATGAAACTTATCTTCCGCATGTTTTCGTTCATCAGTTCAGGCCTGACACTGATGTAGTAAGTGTGTATACACTGAACTCCTGCCTCATGGGAACTGAAACGAGAGACTGCTGCTCTTTCTCGGGACAATCGATCCTTTGTTTTGGTTTTGGGATGGAGCGCGGAGCGGTTGGGCGCGTACCTGTCAGAACCTGAGAGCTGGAATTTTTATCAGCCACCTGAGCGGATACTTTCCCACATTACTCACATACACATTTCAAGGGGATAGTATTTAATATGAGACTGTTAGGGCTTTATTTATAGAGTGCTAAAAAAAAAAAAACAGTTCTAAAAACAGATTTAACAAGATGTTAAAAAAAAATGTGACGAAACTAAAAACAAGGTGACAGCTTTTTTTAAGTATTTTTCAAAGAGTGAAGGTAAAAATAACATCAGACACATCAGAAACAGACATGAAAAGAGAAAAAGAAAGTCACAGAAATGTTAATGTTTAGCTGATTGTATTATGCTGGTTAACGATTAGATACCCATGGTTCAGTTTTTCTCTTGGTTAGTCATATTAGTCTGTTGTACCTTGGCTGGGCATTTTGTGGCTAATGCAGCTTTTTAGTTTCCATGCTAAAGTTAACACAAATATCTAATATTTAAGAAAATTGACTAATAAGCTTAATTTCTGACAGCACTCTTGTACTGTATGCGTTTTAAATGCTATAAAGGCAGGAAATACTTTAATTCTAGCATGGAAATATAAAACATAAAGGAAATGATGGGCCTGGCTCTGTCAGGTCAGGCTGATCTTCATTACATCATGTTATAACTCAAATTAGTAACATGTCATATCTCCAAAGTGTAAAAAACAACAAGTTCTTGGAATTGAGAGAAAGATACTACGAAGTCTCTGTCTGGCCATGAAGTATTTTAGGACATACAACTTTAAAGCCACAACTTTAAATATTTTACTCACCAGATTTGTTTGAATTAAACAAAGTGAGATATGGAGAACTTGTGTTTCTTAGGTAATTGTTTAAATAAACTGATCAATTGATCAACCAATAAACCAAGTTTTTAGTTTCTGAAGATTTATTTTTTTAAGAAAATCTATTTGTTTTCGTTTAGTTTTGTTTGTTTTTTCCCCTTTTTTAAATGCACTGGGCTTCCATTGTTAGCAGTGGACTCAGCCCTATGAAGCCATTTATACAGTGGCAAAATTATACATTTCTTTGGATGTTATTTAATCTTGAAATTCAGTATAATTGGGGTCGCGTCATTTAAATTGACATGTATCCAATATCCACGGCAAGAAGGGAGAGTGCAGCACAACCACGGTTTTTAGCCGGCCAACAGCGCGCCTTAGCTTTATCCCGCCTACCTCTGTTAGCTGGTAAGCTACCCTTTGCTCCGGGTTAGCTCTTAGCTTCAGGCAGCTCGGAGTTTGATGGGTGTCAATCATCCATCCCCACCTTCACAGTCCCACTCTCAGCTCCACCTCTCTGCCCATTTTGGATTTTCCGGGAATGACAACACGCGTGACGCTGCCAAGATGGCGACAGTGCGAACCAGTGAGTTTCAATTCAGCTCTTCAGAAACCTACAGGTGAAGTCACGGAGGCTCCATTCATCTTTTATAGACAGTATATGAGCGCTACATGCGTCATTGTCCCACCTAGAGCAGCGAGGGAACTAAACATGATGATCTTTGTAGATTTCAGCTCGCGTTCAACACCATCCTCCATCACAAACTGGTGGGTAAACTGGAGGATGTGGGACTTCCACAATCCACCTGCATGTAGATCAACAGCTTTCTGTCAGACCGCAGTCAGAGGGTTAGAGTGGGAGAATACTATATGCTGATAGCCACAGATGTCTGTGGCTGTCAGCACCAGCTCCCCTCAGGGCTGCGTGCTGAGCTCTCTGCTCTATACCCCATACACATCTGACTGTACCTCTGCACACCACAGTAACCCCTCCTTTATACCCTTTATACACCTCATGTGCCTTAATAAACTACCTCATGTGTCTTTATTTAGAATGAGAAGACGTTGCAATAACTATTTTATATATTATACTCTGTTATATTATACTAGCTTAACTATTTTACTCTATTTCATCTTATTTACTATACGTTGTATTTTGTCTTATTTATTATGATTGTTGCAATTATTCTATTCATTATATTTTATTCTTTTTTGCACTTACTGGAGTGCTTTGTAATTTTATTGCACTTGTTTCAATGACAAATAAAGTTCTTTTCTATTCTGTTCTGTTCTATGTCGCTATTTTGCTTAGCTCTACCCCCACTATTTCCAGCGGCATTTCTCCGTCTACTGTGTCAAGCGATGGATAGCTAAGCTCTGTGAAAACGGACCAAACTACATGCGTAACCGACGCAGGAGATGGACAAAACTGTCCGTCTGCGTATTCGTCTTGTGCGTTGAGCATAAATGAGCATTAAGAAGTACACGCAGGTCCCTGTATACTTGTTTTCTGTATAAAGGCTATTTCTGTCATTATTTTGAGACGTTTATGCTGCCATCTTGGGTGTTCACAGGAAGTCATTAAAATGCAATTTTTAAAATGTATTTATTTTTAATTAATTTTAAAATAGCGTTATGAAGCACCGCCAAGTAGAAAGAACACAAACTGTTAGATGATTGCCATTCTCCTTTGTTTCTGGGTTGTGTTTTGGTTCTAATTTAAGGAAAGTGCTGTGCTTCTATGACATCATGATATTAAGTAGCTGAGGCATCTATTGCTATCCGGCTGATACTCCGCCTCTCAGGTACAGGTTATGGTTGGCTGTGGAAACACAATAAGATTGCAGTTTACAGACCATATCCGCACCCTAACCATTCAGACTCGACCTGCACCCGTTTGTGGAAACGAGGCTTTAGATTAAGTTTATCTGTACTGCATTTTTATTATCATAACCTCCTTGAACCCTTAGATTCATTTGTTCATTTATACTTAGCAGAATAATTTATTTCCAGGACATACTGGTAATATGTTTCCAAATATACACTGAGTTAAGCAGAACTACTTTGACCTGTCTTGGAGAGCTATATTTTGAAAAGATTTTTAATCTGAGGTGAGGTTTTCCTGGTTTTCTAAATCATTTCAGATCAAGAATATAATTTTTTTATAATGCAGCATATCTGCTCCCCGTATGCACCTTGAAGGATGTACAGGCTCTTTGTGGATAGCAGAGTCCAGATATAGAACTGAGAGCTGTTCTGACTGACTTCTTGGCTGAAGCAGCATTTTGCATCAGTTATGACCTGAGGGGAACTATGAGGATCAATGTCTTGTGCGTATGTTCATCTTAAACACCCTGCAGCAAAGCCCCGGGCTGGAAGTTACAGCATTATTCAAGCTACATGATGCAACAGCATGCCACCCAGAATAACATGTTAACATGTAACTAGCTCAACATGATACTTCTGGAAAATTAACCAGCTTTTTTTTCTCCTTTTTTTCTTTTTGTCTTCCTAATTTCTGCAACACTTCCCCCTTTTTGTCTCTTTTTCCAATCTTCCTCTTCTCTATTTCTTTTTCTGTACTTTCTCCCTTTTGTATTCTGCAGAGGAAGCTGATTATACAACATTTGGTACAGATTCGCTGACCAGAAAGAAGAACACAGGGCTTTCAGCAGTTCTTCTGAGACCTGACACTAACAAGAAAAAGCCGCTGGTGATCATCAGTCTTCCTAGAGACTTCCGCCCAGTGTCTTCCATCATCGATGTGGACATCCTTCCAGAGACACACAGACGTGTTCGCCTTTACAAGCATGGTCAGGAGAAGCCATTGGGTTTTTACATCCGTGATGGCTCCAGCGTACGGGTCACCACACAGGGTCTCGAGAAAGTCCCGGGCATATTTATCTCTCGCTTAGTGCCTGGTGGGCTGGCTCAGAGCACCGGCCTGCTGGCAGTTAACGATGAGGTGCTGGAGGTGAATGGTATTGAGGTGGCTGGCAAGTCTCTGGACCAAGTGACCGACATGATGATTGCCAACAGTCACAACCTTATCATCACTGTGAAGCCTGCCAATCAGCGGAACAATGTTGTTCGCAGTGTAGGAGGGGGAGGAGGCGGCGGCGCTGCATCTGGTAGTTCAGGACGCTCATCAGACAGTGGCGCTAGCTGCTATGGGTACTCCTCACACGGCGCCGCATCCTCCATGCCATCGCACATCATCCAGAACTTCCCTGTTGGGGAGCTTGATAGTGACGAAGATGATGAGGACCTGGTGATCGAGACAGGAGGCGAGGCTGAGCCCATCAGGAGTGCCCCCTCCAATTACAGCACACCCTTACTGCCTCGCTATGAACCACATCTCAACCTCCGCTCCACCTCTGCCTTCTCCATCAGCGCCAATGGGACCCTGCCTGCCAGCGGTAGCAGCGAATTGCTAAGCGACACCAATGCCAATTCATCCACGCCATCCCCAGACAGAGCAAAGGAGAGGCGGAGTCTGGAAGAGGATGGTACTGTCATTACACTGTAAATTGGGAATCACTGGAAAATAAAAAAGACAAATATTCAAGTACTTCAGCATCCTCTGGGGGTGTTTGGGAAGTCATGGACCAACAAATCTAACGCATTCAGTCCCATCAAACTGCAGTTGTACCTGAGAAGCACAAAGAATCTCAGCATTACAGTGACACCTAAATGTTTCTACATCTCAACACTTGCAGGTCAAACTAAACCCCATGCTTTACTTTTCTACATGCCAATGATCATGCATGCGTGCCATAGCGATAACCCACCCCACCCCAACTTTTTTAGGCAGAGAAAGAACACATGAAGTTTAATTTGATGTCCAGCTGCCCTCCAAATATAATGCTAAACCACTAGAAGCACTCATTTCTAGCCCCTCAGCTGGTAATGTGCACTTCCATGAGAGAGCAGAGATGAGACATCCCAGCCTCCCTCCTGGGTCTCATAAGTTTGTGTTAACAGCTTTAACCCATCCCATAAAAAACACACTTTTTGCTCAAGCATTAGTAATGATCCCTGGCTCTTTATTGCCTCTAAGCCACACAGCCCATTGGCCTTCTCCTTCTTAAGAGTCACAGGATGCGAGGCAGTGTGATGACCTTTGACTGTAGTGATATTGTAGTTTTTACCTGAGGGAAAGGCTCCTTTTAAAAAGAAAAAAACCAACAAATCTGGGTTGTGTATTTGAATAATTTTAACCACTGCTTTATCCACGTTCCTCTCTTTGCCTCACTGTCGTAACAGCTGATAAAAGAAATGATGATTTTGATGAAGCTTTGAGACAGCATGTCCTGTAAGAATCTATTTTACCATCAAGCCTATATTTTTATAACATTGTTTTTTCTTTATTCTTTCATTATTAGCCTGAATATTACTAGCTGACAGGTTGTTTTTCATACCTTGCCATAGGACATTATTAAATTATTCTCTTTGTATTTCTTTCATATTGCACTTCCTTTTTCTTTCATGACAAGGGCTATTTCCCCCTGCTGCATGTGTATAAATGAAAAAAATGTGATCTTCATTGTTTTTTTTTCTCCCTCTCAGTTCTTACTGGACCATGATTGAATATATGTAATTTGTTTTCTGTACACGACTTTCCCTTTTGTTTTGTTGACTGAGATCTTTATATATGAAGTGTTGTCTCAATCATCTGCAATATATACTTCTGGTATTTTAATTCTTACTGAATTCCGTAATCTGTTCAGATTAACTATATATAATACTACAGCTGGTGCAAAAAAGGCCACAATTAACTGTGTTGTAATGCTATTGGGAAATACAGAAGTGAGATACGATGACTGACTCACATGCAGGGAATAAACTGACAGACTTTCTGTATTTGTTAAAGGTGAGGCAGGTCTGCCTTTGTGTGCAGCTTGCCTCATCCTACCTGTATTTATTGTTTCTACTGAAGTTGAGCATCCCAAAAACTAAAACCTGATTGGTGGTCCAAGTTATATTTCCTCAGAATTCACCACCACCTCCTGTCTGAAACATTGCAGTTCTGGATACACTTTGCTTAGTAATTTTTCCTGATGTAATTTCAATGGTAGGCTGAGGAAGTACCCTCAGATTAATCATGATCAGTAACGTTTATTTGGAGCATTCTGTATATCCGTTACTGCTGCATGCTGCTGCTAACTGCTGCTCTGAAGTGAGAGCAGATGGTCTATTATTTCTCCTATTGATTTTTAGCATTAGGTCTCCTGTTAAGTGCTAAGCCTCACTTTAGTATGGGTCTTTACTTGTGTATTAAAAAAAAGGTATACATATAGTCACTTTCAAGTGATGTTATCAGCTTCATCCGAGTCTACGTTGACTTTTTCATGGAGATCACTATCATGCTAATGTTAATTATTTGTAGCTGTGTTTTTTTTTTTTTTTTTTTTTGTTTGATGAGCCTTTTAGACCCTGAAAATCTACGACTGGAAGCCAGTACTCTATTGTACTTTAAGCTGCGTGTATTAGGTACTATTTTTTGGCCTTTATGGTACAGCAAATGCTGGTGAGGTTCTGTCTTATTTTTATTCCAAACTTTAATCAGTGATACTCTGAATGGAAATCTGTCAGTAATCATTGTTAATTTATTTTCTATATATCTAACTTTACCACAGGACACTGGGATTGTAACCACATCAACGTTTTTATTTATTCTCTAATCTTGTGTGGGTATATTTTTTTCTTTGTACACCTTTTATGACTATTTTTTATAACAGATACTTTTGTGTATTCATGATTGTCATTTTGTTAAAATAAAGAGAACTCAAGTTATGGTAGATTTATTACCCATAGAGATCATTTCAGTAGGTGATTTTACTGTTCTGGCTATAGTATCAGAAAAATATGTTATGATATATCATTACTTTTCTTTTCATACTGTGAATTATTATTTGGGGGGAGAAACAGTTCTATTTACACAACCTTAAGAACAGGTAAATGTCTTGCTTTGAGTAAAATGTTTTAATTTTGTTTGGTTTTTTAGTGATCAAGCAGTGATTTTTTGCTTTCCAGATAAAATCCTATGGTATAGATTTGTAATGAGGAACGTCAGTATTTTCTAATCAGTGCGTTATATAATGTATGTTTTTTATCTCATTAAATGAAAATGTTTTAAGATTCAACTGCAGATGTATGAATAAATAGACATGCCTGTTAATGCTGATTGGCAGAGCTGGATTAAATAAACTAATATGTAGCAATAATCACTGTTTGGTCTCTGCTAACATTTGGAAACAGTTGGTAATGAAGAAATCGTTCTGCTTTATTACATTTTGATCAGATAAAAAATCATGGTATGTAATACAACCCTTGACTAAATATACTGACTCACCACTCTTGGATAATTTTCATTTAGCTGTATTATTTTAGCTGAAAATCAGAATACATTATGTTTTAACAGTAAAGCTTTAGACTTAGGAAACAATAAATTAAAGCGTGAACCAAAAAAAAAAACCCAACAAAAAAGCGATCCAGCCTGGTTTGTATAATAGCTTAAGTTCTATTCAAGCATGTACAGATGAAAAACTATATTATTATATCAGGTTCCAACTTTCTTTAACAGTTTGCAGATGAGCTTTGCAAAATATTCTTCTTTTCAAATCCACTCCTTAGCATCACCAAACCTCCAAAAAAGACCCAACAACCCACCCAGTTACCAACCTCATGCCAACACTTTTATGTACATTCAGGCTAATAATACCATCTATTTCCATCAGGATAAATGCCACATCTTATTTGGAATCCCTGGAAACATGAACTTCTCCACTTGGGGCAGGACCCCGTTGCCGACCCGGAGAAGGCACGCTCCCCTTTTCCGCCTGAGGACCATGGTCTCGGATTTGGAGGTGCTGATTCTCGTGCCAGCCCCTTCACACTCTGGTGCGAATCACTCCAGTGAGAGCTGAAGATCACGGCCCGATGAAGCCAACAGAACCACATCATCCGCAAAGAGCAGAGACACCAAACCGGATCCCCTCAACACCTCGGCTGTGCCTAGAAATTCTGTCCATAAAAGTTATGAACAGAATCAGTGACAAAGGGCAGCCTTGGCGGAGCCCAACCCTGACCAGAACGACTGTGATTTACTGTCGGCGATGCAGAACAAGCTCTGACACCAGTTGTACAGGGACCAGACAGCTCATACAAGGGGGTCTGGCACTCCATACTCCTGGAGTACCCCCCACAAGAGTCCCCGGGGACACGGTCGAACGCCTTCTCCTAGGCCACAAAGCACATGTAGACTGGTTGAGCGAAGTCTCATGCCCCCTCCGAGACCCTGAAGAGAGTGTAGAGCTGGTCCACTGTTCCACGACCGAGACGAAACCCACACTGCTCCCCCTCAATCCGAGGTTTGACTATCCGACGGACCCTCTTCTCCAGCACCCCTGAATAGACCTTACCAGGGAGGCTGAGGAGTGTGATACCCCTGTAGTTGGAGCACACCCTCCGGTCCCCTTTTTATAGAGTGGGACCACCACCCCAGTCTGTCTGGCCAGGGGAACTGTCCCCGCTGTCCATGCAAACCTTGCCAAGACGAGTCAGCCAAGACAGCCCTACAGCATCCAGCGCCTTAAGGAACTCTGGGCGGACCTCATGCACCCCCAGGGCCCTGCCACTGAGGAGCTTTTTAACCACCTCAGCGCCCTCAGACCCAGAGATGAGAGAGCCAACACCAGGGTCCACAGACTCTGCTTCCTCATTGGAATGTGTGTTGGTGGGATTGAGAAGGTCTTAAAATCATTCCCTCCACCACCTCACAACGTCCTGAGTCAAGGTCAGCAGCCCCCCATCCCCACTGTACACAGTGTTGATGGAGCACTGCTTTCCCCTCCTGAGCCGCCGGATGGTGGACCAGAATCTCCTCGAAATTGTCTGGAAGTCATTCTCCATGGCCTCACCAAAATCGTCCCATGCCCGAGTTTTTGCCTTAGCGAACCCCGAAGCCGCGTTCTGCTTAGCCTGCCGATACCCATCAGCTGCCTCTGGAGTCCTACAGGCCAAATAGGACTCCTTCAGCTTGACGACATCCCTCACCGCTGGTGTCCACCAACGAGTTCAGGGGTTACCACCACGACAGGCACCGATGACCTTACGGCCACAGCTGTGGCTGGCCGCCTCAACAATAGAGGCATGGAACACAGCCCACTTGGATGTCCCCCGTCTCACCCGGGACATGGTTGAAGCTCTGCCAGAGATGGGAGTTGAAACTCTTTCTGAAAGGGGACTCCGCCAGACGTTTGGGTGTGCCAGGCCAGACCGGCATCCTCCCCCACCATCTGAGCCAACTCACCACCAGGTGGTGATCAGTTGACAGCTCCGCCCCTCTCTTCACCCGAGTTTCCAAGACATGCGGCCTCAATTCCGACAATGTGACTACAAAGTTGATCATCGAACTACGGACTGTCCTTGTGCCAAGTGCACATGTGGACACTCTTATGTCTGAACAAGGTGTTTGTTATGGACAATCCATGATGAGCACAGAAGTCCAACAACAAAACACCACTCAGATTTAGATCAGGGTGGTGTTTCCTTTTTTCAGCATTCCTCCTAATCATGCCCCTCCAGGTCTCGCTGTCATTGCCCACATGGGCATTGAAGTCCCCCAGCAGAACATGGGAGTCCCCGGAAGGAGCGCTCTCCAACACCCCCTCCAGGGATTTCAAAAAGGGTGGGTACTCTGAACTGCTGTTTGGTGCATAAGCACAAAAAACAGTCAGGGCCCATCCCCCCACCTGAATGTCGAGGGAGGCTACCCTTTCGTCCACCGGGGTAAATCCCAACGTACAGGCGCCAAGTCGGGGGGGAAATTAACATGCTACACCCGCTCTGCGCCTCTCACCAGGAGTAACTTCAGAATGGAAAAGGGTCCAGCCCCTCTCAAGGAGAGTGGTTCCAGAGCCCAAGCCGTGCCTTGAAGTGAGTCCAACTATATCTAGCCTGAACCACTCAACCTCGCGCACCAGCTCAGGCTCCTTCCCCGCCAGAAAGATGACATTCCATGTCCCTAAAGCTAGCTTCTGCAGCTGAGGATCAGACCGCCAGGGTCCCCGCCTTTGGTCACCGCCCAGCTCACACTGCACCTGACCCTTATGGCCCTTTCTGCAGGTGATGAGCCCACGTCCGGGGAAGGAAAACCTGGTTCCATGATTTGTCGTCATCATAGGGGTGTACATAAAGGTATATGTACTGTTATTTCAGTAACTGTTGTCATGGCAACAAGACATAATGTGCAACAAATAGGAAAGAAAACTCTGATTACAGCCTCTCTGATGAAGATGACTCATGGTTAGGAGCAGGTAGCAAAGCAGATGTTTATATTAAAAAAGCAGTACTATTTAAGAAGTCACCACAAGGGTCCGAAGAGAAGGAGATTTAACTTCTGTTAATCACAACCTGCAAAACTGCACAGATTAGTTCATAATAAACATTTTGTTTTGTGATAAATGTTGAATTAATATTTATAATTGAGTGATAGTGTTTAGCTTTACTGGTTGAACACAGTTCATGTACAGAAGATACTCTTTCACACAGTGGCCTTTTGCTGGATGTCTAACCTTCTCTCTCTGACCCCCTTTTCTGTCCACCAACTGTATAATAAAGGGCACTAGAGCTAAGAAAATCTTTATAGAAAATTACTCAAGATTCCTTATTATTTTAGATTTTAGATCTCAAGATTTATTGTCATTGCCACAGGTACAATGAAATTTTGTTGGAGGATCAACACTGAGTAGTTCAAAAAGTGCAATACAAAGCTAAACAAAATTTAGCTATTACAACAGCGTTCAGTGATTGCAATGGTGAAATATGGTTATATTGTAGTTAAGGTTATACAGGTCCAGAAAGTTCATAACATTTATAAATTAGGTAGAAGTTATTATGGCTTTTCTGTTTTTATGTAAAACAGGTCATAATACTGTGTAGTACTAGATGCTTCCTTCCAAAAACAAATGTTATAAAACCTAAAAAAATAAAACTCTCCTTGTTTACAAAAACATTTTTAAGAATAAATCATCCATTTGTTAAGTTGACAAAAGCTATTTAGGCATTCTAAATAGATCTTAAATTTAAATGATGGGATTCTCGGTCTGGGTCAAAATTGACCCTGACCATACTATGAAGGCAAAAAATATGAACAGTATGTAAAGGTTAAAAAATTTCTGGATCCAGACGGTGATTCAAATCACCCCCAAAAGGTAATTATTTGTTCTTTTTTTACATTTCTGACATTTACTCAAAATCCACCCATAACTTTTTGAGTTATGTTGCTAGCAGACAAACCCGTGCTGCTGAAAATATAACCTCTGCTTTGGCGGACGTAATTACAATATCTGTGGGTGCATTTACAGCAGAGGTAATGACTGCCATCTCCCTGACAAACTGACATGACGCCTTGTATCATAAATAATTAGAAACTGGATATTTCATTATTTAAAGAAAAAAAATTATGACATCATTTCATTCAATCATCCAGAGTCCATGTCTTCTCTACGCCCACTCAGCCTTGTCTTTTTCTGTAAAGCTGTTAGTGATGGTTTATGTTTGGCTTTTCTGGAAGTAAATCACATTTTTTTCAGGTGGTTAGTATCTAGACACTGTATTTAGCTATTTAGATACCTTTGTGCCCACAGGTTTACATACCCTGGAAGAATTTGTGACTTTTGGTTATTTTTCTGAGAATATGAATAATACAAAACTGTGGGTGAAGCCATTTATTAAACAATTGCTCTTTTTTTATATCTTAACAATAACAGAAACTACTCAAAATTATCATAAGTTTAAGCTAGTTTTTAGTACTGTGAGTTTGCCATGTCCTAGGACAATAGAAATGTCAGTGGCACGAATTTCACCTGAAATTCTGTTTTTTTGCCCGCGTTATTGTCTCCATCTAGGTCTTTGTCTGGGTCATGGTCCTGGACCATGTGCATTGGCCGGGCTGTGTTCTGGACCAAGAGCAGGTCCAAGATTTGATTCTGGACATGGAGGCAGGATCTGGTTCTGGGCCGGGTCTCTGGTTCTGCATCAGGGGCAAGGGCTGGTTCTGACTTAGGTCTGGTTAATCCACGTCCACGTCCTCTCCTTCCAACATGACCTCTTGCTCCTCTGACATCCATTTTGTACCACTAATGCTGTATCCCAGCTACTTTTATAACGTGCATTTCAATAGCAAAAAGTGTTTATATCTTGACCTGTTGTGTCTTAGTTGTGACAGCTGTGTTGGATCAGTGTCTGAATTCTGCCTCATAGTGTTAATTTTTTGAATAGTGTGTGTTATGAGTGATAAGTGTGTTCAAGCAAGCAAAACATGTGTCCAGTCTTTTGAAAAAAGAGTGCAAGACTTTTGGGAACTGTGTGTGAATCATGAATTGTGTTTTGACAACAGAGTCCTGTTTTTAAGAAATGTGTGCAGTCTTATCGTTCCAGAAAAACAGTAAGAGTTATTCCTAAATATTTTCAGGCAGCAACCCACCTGTGGAGATATGTTTGGTTCAGCAGGACTGACCAAGTATTTAATGCAGTAAAATAATCAATGTAATGTTTTACTGTTATTTTAAAAAGTTCCCATTTATCCTGATAATAAAATGCTCTTCATTTGGCACAGTTTTGTAACTATTTTGACAGCTGGACAAAGACAGCTGTTAACACTATGTATACAAACTAGTATAACCAAACAACAAGTATTACAGAATCCACCCATCAGTTTAACAAAGCAAATAATATGGACTAATATTTTATCTTTGTTATACCAGAAAATTCAATATGCATTCTCCTGTGTATCCAAGGCTGGAATATTCAGTAGCTTTTCTGTTTAATGTGATGACAGATATAACAGTACTGCAACAAACCACATAAATATTTACAGTAGAAGGATGAAGCGGTGTGCTGTTAACAAGAGGCTTTACTAAACAGGCAGCAACAACAACAACGCATGTTACCTCACCACGCCAGGTGCATGACCAAAGATCATTAGTACTCTTTGCTTTTTTTTTTTAAAGTTATGTATGTACACCTTTCTTCTATCTATGGCATAACATGTAACATTAAACATTGTGCTCAAGTTATAACTTTTAAACCATAACTCTTAATACAACAACTATGAATACTCTGTAAACTATTTAACCATTCTTTACAGATTTAACGTTTTAGATTTGACAATGAATCTTCCTGATCAAGTTCTCACAACATTTGTGTTTACAGGAGTAACAGGAGATACAGTAGGTGTTTGTGGCACCTGCTCTGAAGGTAAAATTAAACACATTTTGCTGTTTGTCAGGCATTTCATGTGAAGGTGGTTGTAAAGGAATCAAATGCAGGTGTCTCACTGTCCCCTGTGATATGTGTGAGATCTTGGTATGGAGTAACTTTGGATCACAGTGCCTGGTTTTTAAACATCTGTCGCCCACACATGTTCACCTGGTGATAAGTTGTCCAAAGGTTTTGCACGATGGCACCTGTTGCAGTTTGAAATGTCCAACATTCTCTTCTCACTTTCCTTTTGAGCGAGTATGGCTCTGTCCGGGAGTGCTGGGTCCTGCTGCGAGGGAAGGGTAGGTGACGTCATCCACAAGCGTCGGCCCATGAGGAGTTCAGCAGGGCTGTATCCATTTTGGAGGGGAGTAGCTCTGAAGACAAGGAGAGCTATATTAGCTGCCTTTTTCAGTATTGTTTTTACAGTCTGCACTGCACATTCCGTTTCTCTATTGCTTTGCAGAAACCTTGGGGTGCTGGTGATGTGTTGAAATCTAAGCAGCTGCAAAGTCTGTGAAAGCCTGTCCAGAAAACTGTGGCCCATTGTCTGACGTTAGGACCTCAGGGATGCCATGACGAGCAAAGAAGGATTTTAGGTGGGTGATGATGTCGTTGGATTTGGTTTTGCTCAGCAGGACAGTCTCAACGAACCTGAAAAGGTAGTCCACAGCAAGAAGGTAAGTTTTTCCCCCTAGCTCAAACAGATCTGAACCCACTCTTTGCTATGGACGGTCAGGGCATTCAATTGGCCTAAGTGGCTCATTGCGGTTATATCTTTCTTTTATGCATGTTCTGCACTTTAACACCATTTCACTTATTTGTTGGCTGTGCTCAGGCCACCATACTGTCTAGCGAGCTCAGGTTTTGTATTTTACAAGGCCTGGGTGTCCTTCGTTTTAACACCTTGCATTGCTGGTGGAATAATGACTGGTGAATCTTTTAACAGCAAGCTATCTTTCACTCTGAGTTTGGCATGGTCAGGCCAGTAGTTTTTCAGCAACAGTTCTTGTTTTGCATGGTCTGGCCAACCTTGACTGCATGAGCACACACTCTGTCCATATTCAGCTGTGCCTTCAGAGTTCGCATTTTGTTTCCAGTGGTGAGTGGGACAGAGTATCTGCTGTCCAGAGCGATTTACCTGGTGCATACTGTACTTTATACGATTAACCCATGAGTCTCATTCTGAAGTGCTGAATCCTGCCCAGGAAACTTCTCCGCTCTGCCACATGTGTTAGCTCTTTCATTTTTTTTAATGGACTCTGATTTCTTCGGTTCGGGACTTATCCATGATGATGTGATTTAGGAAAGTTACTTTGGTCTGTGAAAGATTGCATTTTCCTACATTCAGGCCTGCTTTTTTGAGTCTCTGCAAGGTGGCATGGAGTTGGGCGTCGTGCTCATCTTGGTTGCGTTCCTGTACCAGCACATCATCAGTGTGACAGACCACACCTTCTAGTCCCTCTATGACCTCCAACGATGTGCGCTGAAAGTGCTAGGGTGCAGAGTTGATGCTGAAAGGGAGGCGGTTAAAGTGTAACCGCATGAAGGGTGTTAAAAATGTGGTCAGTTTAGCCGATTCCTCTGACAAGCAAACTTGCCAGAAGCCTATGTTGGCGTCCAGTTTGCTCAACACCATGGCTCCTGTGAGCATTCCAAGACTGTGTTTGACAGATGGCAACACCAACTTTTCTCTGCACACATAGTCCTTTAGTCCAGTAAAGTCCATGCACAGTCTCAGTCTGGGACTGTTCTTCTTTGGGACAACGATCATGCCAGTGCACCAGTTCGTAGGTTCCTCCACTTAGGTAATGACTCCGAGCTCTTTCATTCTTTGGAGTTCCTACTTTACTTTTCCCATTAAAAGATATTGGAATCCTCCTGTAGATTTTGAGGGAGTATTGAACAGCATTTGGTTTGAGTTTTATGTTGTTGATGTATGGTTTGGAGTAGTGGTCTGATCCTGGGAGGAAGAGGAGGGCTAAAAGAGAGTCCAGAATCCAGTGACGGGGTCAAAAAGCAGACAAATGGTCAGAACATTGGCAGGCAGGTGAGAGGTACTTATTGCGGTTGATAGGCGAGGCTCAGGAGTCCAAAAACAAAGCATGGGTCTGTATCCAGATATCCGAGGAAGCAAGAGAAATCCGTAGTGGGCAAAAAGAGTAATCCAGGAACATGAACAGATAGGCAACTTGAGAAAACAAAAAATGGAACGCAGGACTTCAACTTTACAAGGAGCTGCTAAATCCCACTGATGAGCACAGACATGGCAGATCAGGAACCATGACACCTTCTCTGTTGTCTGCTTTGTTCCATAATCGAGCTGTAGCCTTGTAAATCCTGCAACATCCAGTGGTGTCCTTCCAGGACCTAACAAAGGCTTCTCTGGCTGCTGGTTGCTTTTACTGTTTTATTTTTGCTCATGAATTTGGTCTTGTCATACTGTTTGTTTTATAATGACTATCCACTGAGCTCACATTCATTTGGATCAGTTTACTTTCACTTCTTAGTGCAGTTTGTTGCTTTTTTATCTCTTCGGATAGTCTAGCCATATTTACGGCTTTCTCCAAGTCATTTTCCATTTTCATGCACTCAGGCAGCTTTGTGTCGACCAAGCCCACTACTATTGTCTTTTATGATATCAAAGCATACCTTAGTTGCAATGTTTTACTAATGCATGCAGGGCAGTTACAAACGCTACTACGGTCTTGTTTGGCTTTGGTTCACGCATATTGAACCATGCACATTCATAAACATTTTTCTTGACAATGAAAAAGTTGTGGAACCCATCTCTCACTTTGTTATATTCCCATTGTTCTACTTCAGTTAGCTTTAAGTTTCTCAAGACGTGTTGACTTAATTTTCCTCCGAATTCGTAGGGCTCCAGCGGCTTTATGTTAAATGTAGCTGTCAATCAATGATTTAAAAGGATTTCCCAAATGCTTAGGAGATTGTGGGGTTTTTGAGAGGAGATTCTACTAGAGATTGTGTGACATTTTAAACACAAATTTAGGGAAAACATCAGTATTTGCTTATATTGGATCACATTAAGCTTTTAGAGATTTTGTGAAACAAACGTCGGTGTGAGACGCCGTTGCCAGGGTAACTGCTGAATGAGCTCCGAGTGTGAGAACGGAGCGGGCGGTGCCTTTATCACAGGTAGTATCGCGGATCATGTGATCGGATTCAATGATCAGAAACCCATGGGATAGGTAAAAGGATTTTTATTGTACAAGGTGAATAATAAGAATGATATCTGGTCACTCTCGGTTTGCTTGTCTGTGAATGTATGAGAACAGGAGTTAGGAGGCAGGAAGTCCGGGGTGATGATAGAGGATAATTGAATGTTTTCACATACCAGCTGATGTAGGAGAGTCTAGCGTCTGACGATATGAGTATACAGAGGACCGGGTAGGAGGAACAAGAAGGAATACCGCTGGAGTGTGGGAGAGAACTTCTGAACAGAGATGTTAGTGAGGGAGTCACTGGCAGAGGTCAGGGGTACCGTGTAATGGTAGACAGCGACTGGCACTTCCGTGTTTCTCCTTTGGGTTACAGAGGGGTAGAGTCCGTCATCCAATATCCAAATCCTAAGAAAAATCCAGAGGTCAGAGATCCAGGAAATCCAAGCAATACTACAGCAGAGTTACCAGACAGGGAGCAGGCAGAAATGAATATCCAGGTCCAAAAGTTCAATGGTCAACGGCCGGCTGGTGTCGGGTCGAAAAAAGCACCCCTGCCGTGAAACGCACCCCCACCCCCGTCAAGGAGCACAGTAACAGCATCTCGCATTACCAAAATCCTGAACTAACCTGCTGCTAAAAAGAAAATATATCTATATATATTACACAGAAAAAAAATCAAACACCGATGCTTAAGTGGTTTGTATATGGTCACACAGAAATAATAAGACTAAAAGGGACAGCTTGCTGCCAGAATATGCACCCCCCCAGTAAATCTGTCCCTGTTAGTCTCAGCACTTCGATCTTTTGCTCAGACCATGATCATCAATAACTGCTGTGAATTTGGGGGCTGCAAGTGACTTGGAGTCAGATATAGGAGGGGGTGCCCTCCCAGTAAATCTGTCCCGTTGGTCTGGGTTCTATTATTTCTGTGTGACCATATACAGACCATTTAAGCTTTTTTTCTGTGTAATATATATAAATATATATATTTCTTTTTATCAGCAGGTTAGTTCAGGCTTTTGGTAAGGGTCATTAAGAGGGGGTGCATTTCACGGCAGGGGTGCTTTTATCGGCATAAAACTGGCTGGCCGGCCGGCCGGCAGGCAGGCAGGCAAACAACAAGGCTGGATGCGTACTGGGATGAACCAAGCCGATCTGGCAATGAAAGGCAGACAAACTCCGTCTTATTAAGGACACAGTACAGGTGGCACGCATCAGCAATCAGTGTGAGTGAAAGGAGGATGCTTTCGGGGGCAGCTGGGAAATCCGAAATCCATAAGACAGACCATGACAGGTAGGCTTTAGTTCCCTTTTTTGATATAGTTGCTTTTTTTTAAATAGCCTTGCAAAAAGCAGAATTTAAAGTTAATGATAAACATTATCCGGAAACATCCGAGGAAAAATCTCAGTCTGCTGCTGCAGAGGAAAACCATAACCTTCGGGACCTTAGACACCAGAGCTGGTTTCTAATCACCATTAGCAGAGAATTTTTAATGATTTTAAACTTAGTTAATTACAATTTAATTCTTGTGTTTCTTTCAGGTGCAATCTCTCTAAAGCTGGAGAGGTAGTGTGCCAGAAGAGGAGCAGACTGAAGTCTAACATCATTGAGAAAATACTTTTTTAAAATAAAAATCTATGACACATCACAAAGTTGCTCAAGCATTTTTCTCATAATACATTTTAATACAACTGTATAAAATCACCAACACAATCACTATCCCCCTTTTTATCGTTTATATTATATGAACGACAGAAATAAATATTTACTCATGGTAGAAAACATATCCTTTATTAAACACTTATTAAAAGATTAGACAGGGATGACAGATGTGCAGTGAGGAAGCCATGTCAACGCTGTCCTTCTGATGTATCAGACACCCACGACCAGCAGATGGAGCTCTTTGACAGTGTCAAATGATTCAACACAGTGAGCCACTTTTATGTGTTTGGGTCAAAGTTTGCTCGATATTTCATGAGGCCTCAGTTTCACCATCCCCAGTCAGAAAAGTTGTGGACGTGAGGACCCAAATGCAGGCAGACAGGTGCAGGTAACAAAGGTTTTAATGCTAAAAACTCAGGAACAACAGAGGGCTACAGCAAACAATGAACTCACAAGGAGGAACTGAAAACAATGGACGTCAATACACAGAGAGACATACTAGACACAGGTGAGGTGAATGACTAATCAGACCAGGTGCACTAACGAGCAGAAACCACGAACACTGAAACAGTAACATGACTTGAAAATGTCTACATGACTACAATTTCACAGCCCGATTCATGATAATTTTCTTGTCGTGGCCTCAAGAACAAGAAAAAGATTTTCGCTTCTTGCAGAGTATGTAACAGCCTGTACCCTTAAAAGAAGAAGAAGAAGAAGAAGAAGGAGAAGAAGAAGGCTCTATCTGTTATCCAAGTCCAGTTGCACCACCACATTCCTCTGACTCCCAACTGTTCCACCTCTGTGTCCTTTGATCATGTTTATTATTCCAAAAAGAAAACTTTATTACTTTAATTTTGACCAATTGCCATCATTCGTAATAACTGACAAGAACAAATTATCTGTGGGCGTGAGACAGTGCTAGGCAGGCCATGTGCACCGGTGTCACACATATTTATTTATTCATTCATTTGTTTATTTATTGGCTGACAGACAAGCAAGCCACATAGGGCCCAAAGCTGCTAGAATTCTCCCATAGGCCACACCACACCTAAAGACTGTGTTTCTTAATCCTGGTCTTCGGGTACCCTTACTCAGTGTGTTTTAGAGGTTTGTGGCAACATGTCGTGACACTTTCGGCTGCCACGACTTGCCACAGGCTGCCACAACCTCCCAGACCAGTTGTCATTGCCTGAGCAGTTGCCATGTGCTACCACAGCCAACACACAGCTGCTTTTGCTTTTGGGAGGTTATGGGAGCCTGTGGCAGGCAAAGGCAACTGGTTGGCAGGCTGTGATGGGCTGTTGGAATAAAATGTTTATTGTGTAGAGTGTAGTACAAAAGAGATTTGAGAAGCTAAAACTACAGCATAGTTTGTATGATAGGGAGCAAAAAAATGTGTACACAAATTGAAGGTTAAGTGATTAGTTATTACACTGGCAATCATTGGAGGATTAAAGTATTCTTCATTTAATCTTATCAACACTAGCTTCCACAAACAAAAGCAGCTGTGTGTTGGCTGTGGGAGCTCATGGCAAGGCAATGGCAACTGGTTGTGGCAGATAATCCACTTTCAGATTATATTTTATATTATTATCAATGACATTCCTGATGCTTCTTACATAAAAAGAACAGGATTATTTGTCAACATATTCAACATTGTGTGTTTATTAATTCAGTTTATAAAATTCTCAGAAATACGTGCATACACGTGAGTTGTGCATACGTGAATTAAAAGTCATGGTGCTCTCACAAAAACAACGGGCTCCCTCAACTATTTTTAAGTGACTACTGAGATACAGCATGGTCTAGGCTATTAATCACCTATAGATATGCAACAATGACTATAAATACATTTACAATTAGTTACAATTATCACTCAAGGCTATAAATAAAATTATATAATTCCTGTTAGTATTCTTACCATCTGGTTTAGTATTGCAACAGTTTTTTTTAAATCATACCTGGTGCAGGTTGCAAGCACTACTGTTTTCTATAGGTGAAATTTTAAATGTTCAATTATTTCAATGAATGCTATAAAGGGTTAAACTCATTTCTATTAACTTGCATGCATGATTGTTATCAGGCCAAAACTTTGAAGGTATACAAATTTTTGATCAGGGTCATTTGTACAGTTTCTGCTGTCAATATTATTTAAAAAGAGCAAACACAATTATTTGATAATGAATGGACTGTATTGCCATCTCTCTCTCTCTCTATGATCTTTAATTTATAAAGTTTGTATACTGTAAGGAGAATGTGTTTTATCGCCATCTGCTGGACTATTCTTAAAATACTTCTTTCTTTGGGAGCGCTAGATTTTCTGTAGTGGTGAAAAATAGGAACTGCTGCTGTTCATAAAACTCCCAGTTCAACCATATAACTTATTTTATCTGCTTCAAACGATACTCTCGTTATATTTCTGTCAAACTATGAAACTTGGGTACTTTAAGCCCCATTTCGGAGGTCACGTACGCCTTCAGGGTTTCTGTTGTCAAACCAAGACAGCTGAGAATCACGTGACGTGACGTGTAGCTAGCATGGCGGCGCTGAGCTGAGATAGAAACCTTACTGGACGGACAGAGATACTCTGGCTTTCATTTGTTTTCCTTGTCACCTGCCTTTCGCAGGGCCAGGCCGAAGATGTCGGCCTGAGAGAGGAGCTGTTACAAGACCGAGAGATGCAGCAACAGCCACACCGGCCCCCGCCGCAGCAGCAACGCTCGCAGTCGAAGGCTGGAAACAGTAAAACCAAGAGCATGTTTCTGTCCAGGGCGCTGGAGAAAATCCTCTCGGATAAGGAGGTGAAAAGAAGCCAACATAGCCAGCTGCGCAAAGCATGCCAGGTGGCGCTCGGTATGTGGTTCGTTTTGTTTTCTTGTTGGCTTAAGTCTCACGTTTTGTGTATAATTTTTGGTCGTGTTTAGCTTGTTGGAGTGACAGGAGGTTCTACTTTGTTAGCTAGCATTAGCAGATGAATGGCCTGTTTCGTCAGCTCTGTTGTCCGTTGACGTTAATAGGCAACAATGGCTAATAATATGTTGTAATCACTCTCACGTCTTATTAACTCTCCATTCTTTTGTGTCTTGCCACAGTTTTCACTGTCAGCGTCAGGAAGTTAACATGTTAATGTGTAGCTTCCGTTAGCTAACCGTGGCTAGTTCAGCTAGTTAAACAGACCAATCCCTGTGTTGTACGTATCACTGTCACCCAGCCAGACCGTCCAGTCTGCTCTGCACCCAGACACACAGGCTCCTTAACTCCCGGATACTATGACGTCCGTGCTTTTTTATTCAACACAGTCACAGATAATGTTACAAAGCGCTCTGCAGTTAATTTTGTTTTCGCTGTTTGTAATTCAGCTCAAGCTGTCTGCACATTTGTTTACACTCCCCTCATTGTTGTGACAGCTGATAGAGACTGGCGGTATTGTTTTATGAATTGTTTGTAAACAGGTGTTAAAAGCTTGTTGATGTCATACACTGACCTGTCAAAGATGTTTATTTTGTTTTTGATTTTTATTTTATTGTGAAATTGTATGATAAGGCGGTACCATAAGAGTTTAATCCTCTTAGTGTTGGGTTAACAGGTTGGTGTGTTTGGAGTGTTATATTTGCTGTCTACCCTGTCTTCCAGTAACGCGCTCTAATTATTCATGAAACAAGTAGAACCCAGCACTCCTCTCCCCGTCAGCAGTGTGTGCTGTGTGTGCCTCATTTTCCACTTTAGCAAACTGCCTATGAGCACCAATGCTCCTTTTTTGCGAGCAGCTGTTATTCTGTCATTTTCTGTTCATAGACTCATAAACTCATTACTTATAGAGAGGCCTTTAGTTGCTAATAATGTACTGACGGGTTCCTTTGACTTTCTAGAGTTCTCCACTTCTTGTTCTTGAGGTGATATTTGTTACTTTGCACTTCTGGGGAGGATAACAAAATCTTTCAAGTTTCTTTCAAGATCTAACTCTGGCATGGTGTTCAGACTCTTCATTGAACAAAAACAGCTCTTCTTCTGAGGCCCTCAAACAAGCATGTTGTGAGAATCAGATGATGATTTATTCCAGCACTTTAGTAAAACAAAACACTCACTTACACATAGTGGTTATCCCACTGGGGGAAAAAAATCTGTTAATCCCAACGTTTTCTATAGCTTTCCACTCACAGATAAGTATTATTAGATAATTTTTCCTCAATAAATACATTGCCTTGAGCAATATTTCTATTTTATGTTCATAATTATGAAAAAAAATGTTAGGGCTTCACAGATTTTAAAGTGCCACTGTATTCTCTAGTGACACAAACTACTTATTCCTGCATATATTTAATTTCTTCTACTTTACACTGCAGGCATTTCAGTGTGCTGATTAGACATGCAATGGAAAGACAGTTTGGATGGAAAATTTATTTTGTGAAACATTAGAGCTTAGCAAGGTAACTAAATTAAGAAATCAGTGGGTATTATTGATGACTTTTCAATAGTAAGGTCAAGTATTAACTACACATCAGAGAGGAACTGAACTCACAGTTTATATTATATGTAATAGCAGGTCACACATTGGAGGTAGTTCATCACTATAACTGTGATTGTGACATTTCTGGTTAATGTTGCTCAACCTTATTTCCTCTGTGAAGCCTGGACATAATGGGGGACAGGAGGGGGGGGGGGGGGGGGGGGGGGGGGGTTGAGGCTAACTGTATTTATTTGTTTTTTTGTGTGTAACTAACTGATTTGGTCAATCACATTAGGTTGGCTGTACCAGACTACTCACTAAGTAGCAAGTAGTTCAGAGGTGTATATGTTTTATGTTTTTAGTTTTAGCCAGATTAGTGTGGATAAAAATGATGGATGAATGGAAATTTATTAAGTTAGACCACCTCTGATCATGAAGCAGACAGGATTACGTGGAGATTGTAAAAAAAACAAACAAATGATTTAAAATGAATCAGCTCTAAAAACGGGTACTCTCAGGTTAAATCCTACAGTGTAAATGAAATACTTGGACTAGAAATAAAACTTTCCTGCAAACTATAATACAGGTTCTGTCTGATGTGCCATTAACCCAGAATTCACAAGATCTGTGATAGATCTTCAGTTTAATCTTCTTTGTTTCTCTTTCATAGATGAAATCAAAGAAGAACTGGAAAAACAAAAGTAAGTATTGCTGCACATTATATCTTATCTCTTAAAAATAGAATGAATGCACTGCCATAGATTTGGTTTAATTTCCACCTCTCTCTTTGTGATATGTTGCACAAGTCTGAGTTCTACCATGAAGCACCTCATTTTGTTGTTGTTAGGTGATTAACTGTTTTTGTAACTGCAGCCTTCAGGTATTATGTCGAAAAACTATCCCTCGTCTGATTACTTTTAAAAGCAAAACCCCATTACTCTGTACAATCTAAACTGAAAATATGAATGCATATAAATGTGTATTAAACAGCACATCATTTATTAGTATGAGTTTAAACAGAACCTTTAGCTTCATTGTTTACAGGAGAAGCTCATTTAGCTGTTTGTCTTTCAGGGATGGTACAGTGGTTGCACCCAGAGCCAACTACATCGAGGCTGACAAATACGTGCTGCCCTTCGAGTTGGCCTGTCAGTCAAAGTCCCCTCGGATAGTTAGCACCTCTTTGGACTGTTTGCAGGTTAATAATCGCCATCACACACTCACAGACTTGAGTTCATGCCTGCAGTGAGAAAAACTTTCTTAACTTTTCCACTGCAGGTTATTTTTGGTTTTATTGTCCACCTGCACGTTTCAGCTTGGTGTGGGTGAAATCTCGCTGCACCTGTTTCACTCATCTGGCCATTAGCCATTGTTTTAGCCCTTCATACATATTCAATATCACAGACGTCTGTGCATTAGACTCCACAAAATTATACTTAAACTACACAGAGTGCATACCACTTGGGTAATTACCCCCTAACCTGTGTGTTGTTTCTCCACTGTAGAAGTTGATTGCTTACGGTCACATCACAGGGAACGCTCCGGACAGCAGGACCCCTGGCAAGAGGCTGATCGATCGGCTAGTAGAAACCATCTGCAACTGCTTCCAGGGCCCTCAAACTGATGAGGGAGTCCAGCTACAGATCATCAAGGTACATCCAGCTCTTTTTCCTCCATCTGGCAGATTACATGTCCTCAAGCTGTTATCGTTTACTTGAGACCCAGAAAGTGGAATCTGTTGGAGGAGACCTCCGTACCACAGAGCATCATAAAATCAGCTTTAGCATGCCACAACTGATGTTATTTGATCCCTATAGAACTTTCATTAGACCCCCCGACCATTACTGGCATAATGTTTATATAGTTCAGCGATCACAAATCTGTCAAGGGGCTTTTATTTTGAAATTTACCAGATGCTTTACATGGCTCCTGTGTCTGACTTCCTGCCTGACCCAGTCTGAACTTCAGTTATAGTTAAAAAGGTGGTTGAATAAAGGGTTGAGTATGAAGTCAGTGTTTGTGCGTTCGTTAAGAAAAGTAGGGCTGCACTTCAGAAAATTAAAAAATATATATTTTATAATTATTTAATTATCAATATTGATCAGTGTAATTTTCTTTTGTTTTTATCGATAAATGAAGATTTTTTTTTCTATAATTACTGTCAATGTCATTTAGGTTTCAGAATGAAAACAAGCTGTTGAAATCTGTATTACAAATACAAGGTGTTAAAATCCGTATCCACAGTATTAGTTTGCCTCATCACTAAGATGATGCACAGGGCCATAATGATGTTCTTTTAGCTACAAATTCTGGTGATTACATGGTCCTGGATTTATTCGATTTTAAAAGCTGTTTCTGACACGGTGGATCACAACATTTTAATAATGCGTCTCAAGCATTGGGTCGGCATTTAAGGTACTGCTTTGGAATGATTCAGGTCCTACCAGTCTGAGAGGACTTTCTGTGTTAAACTTGACCATTTCTAGTTTTCTTCTACTCTGTCATGTGGGGTCCCTCAGGGGTCCATTCTTGGGCCATTGCTTTTTTCATTGTACCTCCTTAAATCTGGGGGCAGTGTGCTTTCTTTCTCTGTACTGATGACAGTCAGGTCTATGCTTTTTTTACAACACGGCTGCAGTGCTGTATTTTGGTGTCTCAGAAATCTTTAGCCCGTCTGCAGCTGGTGCAAAATGCTGCGGCAAGTCTGTTGACTGGTACACTAAAGAGAGAGCACATATCACCTGTCTTAGCCTCATTGCACTGGCTGCCTGTTCTTTTTAGGGTTTATTTTTATAATCCTTTAACTTGCTCTTAAGTATTTAAATTATCTGGCCCTATCCTACCTCTCTGAGCTTTTACAGTTACACATCTACTCCCCCTCACGGTCCGAGCATGTGGTGGAATCAGTGTTGTTTTTGGCAGGCATCTCAGTTTTAGTCATCATGACGGAAATGCTTATTAGTTTTAGTCACATTTTAGTCATTTCTAAGTTTGATAGTTTTAGTCCAGTTTTAGTCGATGAAAACTCAAAAAGGTTTTAGTCAAATAAAAGAAAAGCCTTAGTCTCTCTACAAATTACAATAATACGTATTAAAAAGTGGAATCAAGGTTGACAGGTTATAACATGTATTGCGATTCATAAAACAAGTTAACCTTAACGCTTTTACATAATAACCAGATCCTTTACCAGACTGATAGCTTTAGCCGAGACTTTCCCATCAGCAGGGATGCAATGCTGCTGTGCTGTACTTAACTGCTGTTAGGCAAAAACCTTTTATTTCTATATTTAATCTTTTTTCATGAATTGATGCCCTACTTCATCGCACAAAAATGTCACACAAGAAAATTACAGATCTGTAAGTTCAATATATAACAACACATTGTGAGCTTGTTGTTTGGTTATTTTTATTAATAATTACAAAATGAAAAGGAATTATTTTAGACTTAGGTTTCCAACCAGCAGAAAATACTTTCTGATCTACTTAGGGTTATGCGTTGCACAGATAAAGTGCTAACTGTGGAATCAATTACTCCAAAAAAGCAAAGAGCAGCAACATCCTTACTTTGGTAACTGTGGGTTTATTTCTGAGAATTTTCTGAAGTGCAATACTCCACCCTGAACATACACATTCCCAAAATATGAGCAATGGATGAAGAACACATGCTCAACTTAACCTAGTCTGCCAGTGAAATTATGATAGATTATAGTTAAAATATGTCTGTATATCGTTTCATCGCTTCCGACCACCAAACCCCTTTGTCGACGCTGCCGCCATGATTCATCTATGAATGAATAAACTGCTTGTGTGTGTGCTCGCAGCATGTCAGATGGTGGGCGTGGCCACAGTGCAGCAGCATTGCTGACTGACAGATTGCGCTCACAATAGGCAGAAATGTCGTGCATTTTAAATGTCGGACAATCAGTCCTTGAACATTTTCATCTCATCAACAAAGTCTCCCAAACATCTCGTCATGTTTTGGTCATCAGAGAGCCATTTTTAGCTCGTCACTGTTTCGTTATTGTCAAGAAAAAAAAGTTAATCAACGACATAAATTCATCATCGTTGACGAAAACAACACTGGGTGGAAATTTAGAGGGAATAGAGATTTCCCTAGCGACAGAAAAGTTGATCATCTTTTCTGTCAGCCATCTGGATTCTCAGAACAGGAGAGGAAGAGTAAAGGAGGAAGCTGCTGCACAGACGCAGAGACAACCAGAGAGCCACTAGACCAGTCACATTCATGCAAAACTCAGCAAAAGTAGAAAATAAAAAGTATTTAGTAACAGTATAAAGTACGGGTGTGGAGCCCTCTCAGCACGAAAAGTGTGGATGTTAAAACACCGTCTTCCTCCACGGGGGTGATGCCCATTTGGATCAGACCTCCATGTCCGTCATAATGAGAAATAACGGATGCAATGGACTTGTCATGCCGTGCATTCGTTAATTGCGTTAAAAAATATTACATAAATTAGTTACTGCCGTCAAGGCATTATTTTTGACAGCCTTAGTTGTTTTATGGTCAACACTTGTAAGATATAAGAAGTATTTATAAAGAAAGTTGACTTGGCACAGAAGTGGGGAAGTAGACGCGTGACTTAGCAGGTACAGCAGCAACCTGCTCATGTCTGATAAGTCTTTACTTCCTCTTCTCTCTCCAGGCCCTGCTGACGACGGTGACCTCCCCACACATTGAGATCCATGAGGGCACGGTGCTTCTCACTGTACGGACATGCTACAACATCTACCTGGCCAGCCGCAACCTCATCAACCAGACCACTGCCAAGGCCACCCTCACGCAGATGCTCAACGTTATCTTCACACGCATGGAAAACCAGGCTGTCAGTTTACTCTCTTCTCAGTATCAATTTAAGTTAGCCTAAAGGGTATCAAAGCCTCATGATGTCTTAATCACCTGCAACCACTCAAAATATTTGGACAATTATTTATCCTGTCTAAAGCCATCTTTACAGTTCACTTAATTGAAAACAGACTGTGACTGAAATAGATTAAAGGAAAGCATTTGTTTTATTTTTTATGCGCAGACAGTCTAAAATTTTATGGCTTTGTTCACTAAGTTGTGTGTTAATATGTTTGGAGCAGCCGTTTTGATGGGTGCCATTATAACAAACACCTCAGAGTTCTACAAAAAAAACAACAACGCAAACTCTACTTGAACATAAACTTTGTCCTCCTTCCATTTCTGGTTGGCAAATTTCTTTAACTCTTTGATTTAAGTCAGTCATCTCAGTAACAAATCTTTTTTCCATGGACAGCATGGCCAGTGCATTCAGCCTCTCCTGGTTCATGGTGTTTCTGAGAAAAGTTTTTATTCTTTCAAGATTGAGAATCCCCTCGCAGGTTTTGCTTTGGTAACTGGTGTGGTGAGTGACAGTTTCTGGAAAGACTTCTTCAAGATTATTCTCCATTAATAGTTGGAATAGATCCACAACACCGTGGCAGGTTCTGAACTCCTTTTTGCTGTGAGCTCTGTCTTCAGCTTGGTTCTGTTGAGCATTGAATGTGCCTTCAAGGTGTATCTTCAGGAAATTCATCCTTATACACCTCCAACCTGTCTCCCTGCAGCAAAGTGGCAGAGACAAGGTGGTCTGAAGTGCTCTTTGGTAAGTCCAATAATGCTACAGACCTGCAGGGAAAAAAGAATAAATAAATTAATAAACTAGAAGCACTCAGAGCATAGGCCATTGCAATTTTTTGCCAGTGATTGTTAGCATTTATTTAATTTAGAAACTCAAGTGGCCAAATGAGCCCGATCTTCCCATAGTAAAAAAAAATTCGTGAATCCAGGCAGTGATCCAGATCACCCCCAAATTTTAGTCACTTGTTCTTTTCCATTTCTGAAATGTCAAGAAAATTTTATCGAAACTTTTTGAGTTATGCTGCTAACAAACAGACAAACCAACATTGCTGAATACATGACTGGATTCCTCCCGCCGTCCAAAGACATGCATGTTAATTGGTCACTCTAAATTCTCCTTAGAAGTGAATGTGCGTGTGTGTGATTAGTTGTTTGTCCATATCTGTGGCCCTGCGATGGACTGGTGACCTGTGTGTGTACACTGCCTCTCACCTGCTAAAAATGCTGGGATAGGCTCCAGCTTACCTACGACCAGTAATGGACTAGGTGGTACAGAGAATGAATATATATATATTGATATTAGGGCTGTCAAATGATTACAAATTTTAATCAGATTAATCATAGCTTTCAAATGAATTAATCACGATTAATCACCATTAATGCCTAAAATTTGCCTTTTTTTTTTTTTTTTTTTTTTTTTACTGTATTGTATCAACAGAAAAAAACAATGGTTACAAATATTTGCTGTTAACTGACCTTCTCTTGGGTAAACGTCAGATGTCCAATGGTTAGTAAATGCAGCATGTAATGTACTTCTAGATCTGAATTAAAACTTTTTTAAATTAAGTAAAAAATAATAAAACTAGCAGATGTGACAACTGAATTTAAACAGCATAGTAGAAATCCTTTCCGCAGCTACTAATGTCTGTCGTTGTAGCAACGTCAGTTAACAGGCTAGGGGCAGTTGTGTGTGTAAGATTGGAGTCAGGCACACTTTCCCAGATACAGCAATATATAGTGATTGAGAAATTGGATGCATTTTATGAACACAGTTTGTATTGGTTTATAATGAGCGTCAATGATTCAGTGCTGTCAGCGGCTATGTACAGATGGTCGCATCAGCGCCTCTTCTCTCAATCTCTTACGCACACTCTGTATACATCATACTGTTGGTGTATCTACATTTCAGTGTCTGTCTGCAGCCCCTCCCTCACACTCATTAGGACTGGCTCCATCATTATACCAACCAGTTACACAGAAGCTGCGTTATCAGCTGCGTTGTTGTGACATGGCTGATGTATGTATATCTGAGTGGGCAGTAGCTGCATTGGGACCCATCAGAATTTCTCCAAAAAATTTCTAGTTTCTCCTTCTTCTGGCCTGAGCTGGAGGACAGTCACTTCTTGTTTTTTTTATTTATAGCCACAATCAAAGATATCACCATGATTTGTTCATATTGGCCATCTTTCATCTGGGAAAGCAAAAAATTACACATCGAATGCCAGGTTTAACACTGATGCCAGAGACCAACAAAACCAGTTAACCTAATCCACTAAACGATTAAATAAACTGCACCATCCCGATCTTTACGAACTCTTAAAGCTGCAGGTGTAACATTGATATTGATGACTGTTTTTATTTGTGTTGGGTCGTAAATTGGAACATCATGTGCATATCTGATTAAACTATTTATTTTTGTTTCTTAACAGCTTTATTTTCTGACTAAAACTATTTGTCATGTTCCGCTTCTTCTATGACATCCACAGGCCCTGGAGGCTCAAGAACAGGAGAAGGACTGTCTACGCCTCCCCCAGCAGAACCCGTCCCCAGTCCCAGGTAGTCGGATGTCTGATGGGAGTCCTACTCCAGAGCCCCAGAGCTCCCTATCCCCGGCAGCCAGTACTTCAGATCTCACCAGCACCCCTGCTCGCTCCACGTCCCCACCACCAACTTCTGACTTTGAGCAAGACGGAGCAACAAGCACCCCATCAATCAATGGAGAGCCTGAGGGTGGCAACACTCCGGTAAACGGAACAACAGAACGAGTCACACCATCAAGAGGTGTGTCAGATTTGAATTCCAAAACAAACAAAAGATGACAAATCCATGCTATAACGTCAGATTGAACAGCATGCATGTGGTTCCTTATTGCCTTTTGCATCTGATTCAGTTTTTGAAGATGAAGGTGCAGAAACGCTTCCTACAGAAGCTAGGCAAACTGAAGAAGCAAACGAAGCAGTAAGCAATTTAAATCCAGCAGAGCTGGCAGTGACTCAGGAAGAGGAAGAAGAACAACAGAAACACAGTGGAACTGGTTAGTTTATTCACTCATTTCTGTTTACTGTTATATTCTTCTAAATAAACACATTTTGGGCTAGACAGTATATATTTTTTCAAGGCAATGACCTGAAGACCTCCATTTTGGCCTCTGTTCCAGATCAGCACCCAGCCCATCATGTTCCCGAGCAGACGGAGGACGTTCCAACCAGGATCAGGACAGAAAGTCAGCAGATGAACGGTATAATCGAAGACCGCTCATCTGTTTCCTCCACAGACATGCTGGTGAGCATTGTTTATACACTACAACCAGAAATGTGCAAGCATCTCCTCTTTTTTTTTTTTTTTCTTATTACTCTTGTCATTATTGTGCACTATAATCTGTTCTTATTACTTCTGCCAAGGTGAAGGTTTTTATTTTGCTGGTGTATGTTCGTCTATCTGTCTTTCTGTTATCAACATAACTCGAAATGTAATGGACAGATTTTGATGAACTTTTCAAAAAATTCCATTGATCAGTTTGTGCATATTGTTTGTAATGTGGTCAGTGCAGGAGTGAGACTCATAGTCTGCTGAAGTGACTTGTGAATTATTATTTGTAACATTTACGTACCTGTGGATCAACAGTTCATGTGAAGTTTAGCTTTGTTAATCCATGACTTTGGGAACATGCCAATGCAAACTATTAGAAAAATCCTAGCTTTATTTTTGGCTTTTTAAACACACATTTCTTACTCTCTGTGTCTGCCTTAGGATGCTGAGGCCCTACAGGGACCCCACAACGCAGCCCGTTTTTCTCATATCCTGCAAAAAGATGCTTTTCTGGTGTTTCGCTCTTTGTGCAAACTCTCCATGAAACCGCTTGCTGACGGCCCTCCAGACCCGAAGTAAGTGTTCATTTAGTTTTTTACCCTTTGTATATAAAGTCATAGCTCACTAAGAAAAAAGCAAGAGGAAAATGTTTCTTTGCATTTTGCACTTGTCCTTTGGACAGTAATAAGAAGCAATGTTTCGTAACAAATAGTTGGGATAACAGTTAATGATATAGTAACATTAGCAAAATGGTCTAAATTTGAAATAGTAATCATAAACACTTACTTTTGACATTACATAAACAAACCAAGTGGTAAAAATAATTCAGGCAGGTATATTTCCACAAATATATAAAACAAAAGTCATTATGGCCACTTAAAAAAGAGTAGGCTGTTATAGGGTTAAACACATCATGGACACAATCCTGCTGTCTTTCACATACACTTTTTATCTGAAATCCTCTTTTTTTTTTTCCCCCGTGCTGTAATCAGCCAAAATAAATACAACTGCTCTACACAAACTTTACAGGTTAACTTGCCCTTTTCCATCCCGCTGTGGTCCTGTCATCTCTGGTTACTGTAACATTATAACCTGGGCCAGTTGATGTCAATAGGCCAGAGTAAAATGAGCACAGGAAGAATCTCACTAACAAGACATCCTGGTGCTATAAGATATCATGTTGAATTACCATTATTCACATATGTCTTGTTGGTTTTCATTCAACATAGAGTAGAACTGTTTGTCATTATTCATTTTACTAGACTGGAAATAAACAGTAACTTTCGCCTGCAGGTCCCATGAGTTGCGGTCAAAGATCGTCTCCCTGCAGCTGCTGCTCTCTGTGCTGCAGGGCGCCGGACCAGTATTTCGCACCCACGAAATGTTTGTGAATGCCATCAAACAATATCTTTGCGTGGCGTTATCCAAAAATGGTGTCTCCTCTGTGCCTGAGGTCTTTGAGCTCTCACTGGCCATCTTCCTCACCCTGCTCTCCCATTTCAAGATCCATCTGAAGATGCAGATTGAGGTACAAAGCACAGACTTCATAAGTTTTATAACATAAGAGATGTATATTTCTCCACAGTTGTGGTCATTTAAAATTTTGATTGTGCTTCTACATCTTGCTTGATGAGAGTTAAATTGGCTTTTAATCTCACCCTCCTTACCTTAGGTGTTTTTTCGGGAGATCTTTTTGACTATTCTGGAGACATCGACCAGTTCTTTTGAGCACAAGTGGATGGTTATCCAGACACTTACACGCATCTGCGCAGGTACATTTCAACATAAACATTCACTAACTTGACATATCAAGGTAATCCCCTATGTCAGGTAACCTTTTGATACCCACCTCATATTCTGGGTAAGGATGCCCTGTTAAACAATTTATTGTAACTAAAAGATAAGAACATTTCTGATATTCACTTGACATCTGAAGACCTGTCAACCTGTATGTATTTTGCATAGCAGGCATGTGTTTTGACTGCAGTGGAATGATTAATCTCATGAAACCACATAAAAAGATTCTGACACCATCTTTCTTAATTTGAGAACTTAAGCTATGTTGAAGTTGACACCAAGAAAATGATGGATTTGTTCTCCTTTCACCCACTTGTTAAAATAAGTAATGCATACTTCAGAAGTGCAGTAGGACCTGTTACTTATCTCCCTGTTTCTTCCTTCTTCCTTCTGGTGGGTGTGTGAGGATTCTTTGAACTTTTGTGCAAAGGTAAATTTAGAGGGAAACTGAAAGTGTAAATTAAGACAGCATTAGCTAGCTTCCATGTTCAATTTTACGTTGGTGACATTAAAAATAGCCAGCTGATCTGTGTCACAGATGGCTTTTTAGAGCATTTATTATATTGATCATTGCAGTCAAACAGAGTCATGATGAGATGAGCTGATGAATGTGTTTGTGCCCACTACTACTGTTTTATACAAAAAGTGCATGCACAGCAGAGATTTTCAGACAGATGCAATGAGAGATGCACACTCTGTGTTGCAGATAGTGATATCAGAACTGTATGACAGCTTTGTTTTGTGTGTGTGTGAGTGAATGAGAAGTGCAATATAAAGCACTTTTTCAAACCTGGATAAGGTGCAAAGATCTATAGATATACTGTATAGATATACTATAGTATATCATCTACACAGGTAACTAATTGTTTACTGTGAACAACAGGAATTCTTGGGATTTAAACTTGTGCCACCAGCTCATATCAGAAACAGGATAAGGAACAAGTTATTAGATTTTGAGGGTGATCCAGATCACTGTCAGGATTCAGGGGCCTCATTTATCAAGCTTACGTAGGAACAAAAACTGGCGTACGCCAATTATAGTCAACGTTTGGGATTTATGAACACCAGACTGGAGGGGAAAAATGTTCCTACCTCCATGCAAACTCTGACCCAGGCGTACACACAGAATATGGGAAAACGGGAAATGGCAACACCAACGGCACAGAGTAAAATCAAGGAAATGCCCCTCAATCCACTATTACCTTTCACACCACATGTTAGATATTAAAGCTGTTTGCAGAAACGAATAACGACGCACATTCCATATTAATTCTCCTAAGAGCGCACGCTTGAAATAAACAAAAAAAAAAAAAACTAAACAAAAATCAGGAGCTTTAGGAAAAAGGGAGATGATATTAATGAGAACCTCAACCACTAAAATATGTTCTGTCATTGTGAAACAAAACTTACATGTTATAAAATACATCACGCTAAATGAGGAGGACAGTTCGCTGCCAGCATGAACCAGTCTGTGGGAAAAGTAGCTTTGGTCATTCAAAGCAGGACGCAGGAAGTCTAGAAGTGATGCAACACTAATGAAACACACATTAGCATTAATAGCTGTGGCACCACCCATCTAGCTGAAGAAAAAAATATTATTTAACACTAAATAAACTGCTACCAATCTCAGATGTATGTGTACATATTTATTTTATAAATGAAAACCAATGACTAAATTACTGTTATCAGCAGGCCTACTGTCATTTAGCAGCCACTTTTTTCCAAAACGATTAACCCCTGTGGGAATTGAACTTTAATCTCCCAGCATGGGAGACGGATGCCCTACCGACTGAGATATCCAGCCGGATGTTCCGACGCCTCTGGCTTGTCTTGTGTTCTGAGACTGTGATGACAGCATCTGCCACCTGCTGCCACTCTTCTGCCTTTCTGACACCAGTAATGCCCACGGCGTGCCCACCAATTAAACATTTTTACGTCTGTTAACATGGTCCATCAGGATCTCAATGTCACACCCGGAAAAATTCCACTTCTTTCTTCCTTTTCACTCCTGAGCCATCATGGAAATGATGTAATGAATATGTATTACAGGCGTTCACCGTACCATTTATAGCCACCATGTGGGTGTGGGAAGGCGTTGCTTCACGTGCGCCCGCTTTAGAGTTGATTCTGGTTTATAAATGGAAACAGGCATAGGACGTGCCTGCGCAGGTTTTGATAAATCTGAAAGTAGAAGTGCGCAGCATTTCCTTTTTATGCCACAGACGCTAACTGTAGTTTGCTTTGCTACGCACAGTTTGATAAATGAGGCCCCAGGAATTTTGTAAAGTATGTTTTACTATGGGAAGCTTCTAACTAAAGAATAATGCTTGGCGAAAGTCTGGGCTCTGAATTGTTCTAGTTTGTATTGTTTTTATTGAAATTACTGTAAAAGTTATTTTTTAGAACTTCGATGTCATTTTGAATTTAATTTGTTGGGCAGAAAAACAGACTGTACACTGATTTAAATAATGCTGCAAAGCGTCGTTTATCATGCACTGATAACTTGCAGAGTTTCCTCTAGGATTTTTGAAAACTGTGGGGGAGGGCTTTGCAATAAAGTCTGGAAAGTTGGCCACAGTTTCCCTGCTGCTCTCTCCTGCCACACTGCTCTGCCCCTCCACTTTTCTTCCCGACTGTTCCTCCACTACTTCTGACTGTTAAGTAAACGGGCAACAAGTGTTATATTCTTTTACATCACTAATATCTTGCGGTAAACGTTGGGAATATCACACTTGCCATGGTACTCATCAATATCACTTCTATTCCTCAGAACTTGAGAACATAAAGTCACAATAACTCAAGAACAGTGAACCTCTCCATTGTCTTACGTCATCTGACTCTCTCCCTCAGGTTCCTTCCTCTTACTTTGAAAATATTTTATTATTGGCTTACCCATCTGCAAGCAAGAATGAGTTATTACCGAAAACTATATGACATCTTTCTTTTTTTTTTTTTTAGTAGGAACTGTAACTTCATCTGAAACAACATGTGAAGGTGAAACTTTGTATTATCAATGTTAAACGTTACAGTAGCTAACACGGCATTATTGACATGAACGTTAACATTTAAGGTAATATTCACGGCTTAAACAAAATGTTCCTTAAACTTATCCTTTCTTAGGTACCTTACTCTTAACACTTTTATCCGCTCTGTCACCTCTTTCACTCACGAGCTGCAGTAGAGCCGGACAGGAAGTAGAGACTCCATTGTTCGTTTTTCAAAATTAAGTTATTTGCAGAGCAGTGTCACCTTTCCTTAGTACAATTTCACATTCTTTATTATAGTCCGTATATGTGCCCAGATATAGGCTTTGTTTGTATGGATCCATTTATACAATAGAATTTACATTAGTAACATCTGGGGTAAAAATCATTATTTTGAATGCATGGCAGCTTTTATTTTGCTGTGATCATTTATATGTAGTGGAAACCCTGACCTGAGTCTTCTGCATCTATTACTACTCTGCTGTATGAAAACAACACAGATTTTTACAATTTTACTGAAGTATTTTTCTTAATCTCTTCTGTCTGTCCCCTCAGATGCCCAGTGTGTGGTTGACATCTATGTTAACTACGACTGTGACTTAAATGCTGCTAATATCTTTGAGCGTCTTGTCAATGATCTCTCCAAGATTGCTCAGGGCAGAAGTGGACAGGAGCTTGGGATGAGTCCTCTGCAGGTACATGTTCATCAGGTGTCACTGTGGTGCATATTAAAGTATAGAATGATGTAGAGCGTTTCTAGTGTAATCATACAAATGAATTTTGATTATTCTCTAAATCTTACAGGAGCTGAGTCTGCGTAAAAAGGGTTTGGAATGTCTGGTGTCCATTCTCAAATGTATGGTGGAATGGAGCAAAGACATGTATATGAATCCAAACCTTCAAGCAAACCTGGGTAAGCACACATGAACAATACACAGGAGAGTGGGGGAATCCTAGGAAGTAATAGTTACGGTGTATCTCTGTTTTGTTTTCAGGTCAGGAGCATCCATCTGACAATGATGGAGCAGAGCTGAAGCTCCCTGAGCAGCTGGCAGGGCGCCGGGACAGCGTTAGCTCATTGGACTCCACTGTTTCCAGCGTCCCCATGTCCCAGGCGGATCATCCAGAGCAGTATGAAGTTATCAAACAACAGAAGGACATCATTGAGCATGGCATCGAACTGTGAGCTCCTATTCTCAGCTTGTCTGCAAGTTGACTTTAGGATTACTTAGGAGTTGCCTTTATAAACGGAGCAGTACCTGTTCTGGGATTATTTACTCTTATATAATGTTCCTGTGTAAATATGTCCAATTTATCTCTCCACAGCTTCAACAAAAAGCCGAAGCGTGGTATCCAGTACCTGCAGGACCAGGGGATGCTGGGCTCCACAGCTGAGGATATCGCCCAGTTCTTACACCAGGAGGACCGACTGGACACAGTAAGAGGATGATGCAAATGTGACTTATGCAGTGCTAACTAGTAGTAGGGCCAAGTTACTAAACCCAAAATGTCCATCCACAGACACAAGTCGGGGAGTTTCTCGGTGAGAATAACAAGTTCAACAAAGAGGTGATGTACTGCTATGTGGACCAGCTGGATTTCTGTGGGCGGGACTTTGTCTCTGCTCTCAGGGCGTTCCTGGAAGGTTTCAGGCTTCCAGGAGAGGCCCAGAAAATCGACAGACTGATGGAGAAGTTTGCTGCCCGGTATCTTGAATGCAACCAGGGGTAAGAACCAAAATTTCATAGCTTCTGATGTATAGTAATAATTGAAAGATTGTTGTTTTTTTTTTAACCTTTACAGTGTGCATTTCATTAGATTAAGACGTGCAACGCCCTGATGTACATCTTCTTTTGCAGACAGACATTGTTTGCCAGTGCAGACACTGCCTACGTGCTGGCCTACTCCATCATTATGCTTACCACAGACCTGCACAGTCCTCAGGTAAAAACTGTCAAAGCTGCATCATTACTTTTATTTTAATTAGTTTTTATTTTAACTTGTGAAAACAACACAACCAACATATTAAACCTGATAAATTCTAGGACATTTGGTTAGTATACCACATCGATGAACTTATCAGAGATCACATGAAGCGTTATGACTCTGGGGCAGAACATTACCCACATTGTTCTTTCCAGGTGTTATCATGTTCTCCTTTCTGTGCTGGAAGGCCCTACCCTTCTTTGATTAAAACTTTTATATTGGCAGCATGACTATGTGAATAAAACTGCTGTCTTCTAGTGAATGTTGACTGCACAGGCTTGGCTGTGTCTTAGATATATATAAATAAAATAGGTATGGTAGGTATATATAATATTTGAGCAAAACAAGAGATCTAGACATTTGCAGCGCAATATTAGCTGTAGATGTCCTGATAAGTTTTAGATAGACCAATATGTGATTGGTCTAATTGGTCTATCTAAAACTAGTGTTTAAGTTAATGATTTTAATAGTTTTGGCCAGGCGATATATCGGGACAATATTTGCCTTTTTTACTACTATCGGCATCGGCTGATATGCGGGTGCAAATCAACATGATTTACAGAAAGGCGTCCACAGGCAGCTCTGTGTTGTTGTAGATGCTGCTGTCACGAGCAGAGCATGCATTACTCCTACTCCTCCCACGAGCAGAGTGCTGGTGGAAATCCTGCTGCATCATCTTCAAAACAATTGTAAATTTTAAACTGAGTGCACTAACGGAAATTATATTGTTATGAAATAATCTTGTACTAATGTCTACTCTTGATTTTCTTCATGTTAATCATACATTTTATTTAGAGCGCCTTTCAGGAAACCCAAGGAAACTTTACAATCCAAATGAATAAAACAAAATTTTCTTCATGTAGGTGAAGAACAAAATGACGAAGGAGCAATACATCAAGATGAACCGCGGTATTAACGACAGTAAGGACCTGCCTGAGGAGTATCTCTCCTCCATATATGATGAAATCGCAGGTAAGAAGATTGCCATGAAGGAGAGCAGAGAGTTTTCAATCACCCCGAAGTCCACCAAGCAGAGTGAGTACTGCTATCACATTTGGAACTGTATGCTATGATGGCATAAGAAGGTTTTGTCAGAAGTTTGCCTCAAATAATATGCTACAAACAATCTCTTGAAAATTGAGAAATGCATCAGAAATATATAGTTCTTTTTCATCCAGATGTGGCCAATGAGAAGCAGCGCCGCCTGCTCTACAACATGGAGATGGAGCAAATGGCAAAGACCGCTAAAGCTCTGATGGAGGCCGTGAGCCATGCTCAGGCACCATTCTTCAGCGCTACACACCTGGAACATGTCAGGCCCATGTTCAAGGTAATATTCTTTTTTTCCACTTAAGGTGATTCACTACAGGTAAATAACAGCTATCACCATGAAACTTGCCTGGATTATTCTTCACATTAAGACTGTTCATTTTTTAATTGCAACTTATCTTAAATGTTATATTTAAATATGCAGAATTGTTATTATATAGCCAGAGATGTGCTAACTTGCATACATTTCAATGTAAAAAAATTTAAAATTTACATTTTTTTTGTGTAAACTTTTTTTTTTTTTATTTTGTTGACATATTAGAGTCAACGTTTTTACAGATGGACTTTAAATATCTCTATCACTAAACAATTTAGACAATTCTGTCAATAACCAGAAAACCTCATTTTTTTGGGATATATAAATCAGACTGGGAATGAGGTATCAAAAAACCTATTGTAAAATCTTTAAAAAATACAGATGGGAGAGCAACTGGGAAGTTTGGTGTCTGTTAGTGCTACTGAGGTGGAGATTTTGTATGTATAAATGAGAAAAAAACTCTTTGAGAAAACAGCTTTTAAAGTTACGGATTATAAAATTCAACACATTTTTGCTCTATTAACAGACATCATATCCAAGCAGATTCCTGAGAACAACAAAGCAGCTGTTCAGTCCCAATCCCTTAAATTCCCTTCACAGTGTGCAAATGTTCTTACTTTAACTATTGTATCTTTCACTGAGACTGAGATTGTAATAAATACGTTATCCCCCTTTTTCCCTAGATGACACAATTTCATGATCAGATATGACTTTTTTGTGTAAATATCACAAAGAAACAGTACCACAGCTTTGTAAAGTGACCCACTCCCTTACTTCCACCCTTCTCCTCTTCAGGGTCTGCCTCTGTGAACCAAGCTATCACTCATCAAACTAAGAAAAATACTTGACTTGCAATTTTATTTTGAAAGGCTCACTTCCCCCTCATCTGCAGTTCAGCCATGACAGTTCTTACTGAGCCTGCTTTTGATGAGTCTGCAGTCTAGTTTGAAGTCATGCATTAAAAAACAAAGGGTATTAAAACACTACACTGCAAAACCATAACAGCCAGCTGGTAGGTTAATGCTAAACCATGGTTACTCAGTTCAGTCCTACGAGGGCCTCAATCCAGCAGGTTTTCATTGTATTCCCTTTTCAACACACCTGAATCAAATTAAATCAAAAATCCTGTCACGTCTGAACAATGACTCATTAATTTGAGTCAGGCGTGTTGGAGCTGTGATACATGGAAAATCTGCAGGGTTGCAGCCCTCGTAGGACTAAATTAAGTATCCCTGAGCTTAACTGTCAGAGCTCACATAGTTAATCTGTTACATATAGTTTTCCTAAAACCCCGGATGTTGCATTCAAGAAGCAAGATGGGGATTTTTGTTTTAGAAAATATAAAATATGAGACAAAAACATAGTAGGGCAAAGGAAAAATTTAAATTTTACACTTTTTAGGTTCTTTGGAGATAAAAATGAGAAGGGTGGGTATTTCAGTCCTGAGGTGTAAGTGTGTCTGAATTAAATGTTTTTACAAGAGTTTTTTTTTTTTTTTTTTTTTCTCGGTAGACAGTGAAATATATGCACCACAAGAACACAGGGTTTGCTGTCTGAAATGGCCTTAATTTAGTATGTAAATGTTCTTTAGGCAAAATAACAGCTTTGTTTCAAAACTTCTTAGAAAACCCTCTGAAAGCATTTTGATGTTTTTATCTAAGGGTTAACACACGTTTTCCACCAACGCTGGGATGTGTTTAATGTTTGTATTCATTACATAGATTAAAAATGATCATTGTTTATGTGTTATAGATAATGTTTGTAATTGTGACTTAGCTGTAAATGAAGATCAGATCCCATTTTATGACCACTTCATGGAAAACTGGTTTATTCTAGCTGCTCTACTTAAAATTCCCAGTTAGATTAGATTCTGTGAAACTGTTCTGCACTTTGTAACCGGAAGGGTGAACTGTTAAAGGTGCCATATTATGCATTTTTTTCAACTATTTCATATGGGTGTCAGAGGTCCAACAACCTTTTTTTTCTTCTTAAGTGTATTACACCAAACTAGGCCTTGGTGCGTACTATCAGCCATTCCAAAAGTGGCTTTAGTGAGCTCTACTGAGAATGGGCTGTTTCTTTGTCTGAACCTTTAAATGTTTGAGTGGTGCCTGTCCACGCCCCAGTAGTTATTTGCCTTTGTGTTAGAAAGTGAGTTTTGCATAATATGAAACCTTTAATAAAAGTCTGATATATAAATGTGGACATGTTCACTTGCTGATTGTTACTATACTTTTCTGTTTATTTATTTTTTGGTAACAGCTGGCCTGGACTCCCTTGCTGGCAGCTTTCAGTGTGGGACTGCAGGACTGTGATGACCCAGAGGTGGCCTCTCTGTGCCTGGAAGGCATCCGATGTGCCATCAGGATCGCCTGCATCTTCAGTATGCAGGTTGGTAGCATTCTTTATACTGAACTTAATACCTAAATGCTGAAATAGAGATTTCTTTCCTCTCGGGCTGCATAATGCTTCATATTATTTTTAGGGCTGTCAAAAACGATGTTTTAACGGCGGTAACTAATTTTTGTAATTTATCAAGTATAAACCCTTGGAAAAGTGTGGCACAAATGAGACCCTTTTTTTAGGTCTAGATTTTATGAAATGTTGAACCTGATTATTACAACTAAAGTTTACTATAGTTCATCCGCAGTTATTTACTTTGGGTGATGCTGATCTAGGACTTTTAGGCAAATTTCAGTTATAGTCGCGAATAGTGATTAATCATGATTAATTTGAAAGCTGTAATTAATCAGGTTAAAAATTTTAATAATTTGACGGCCCTGATAAATGTCATATATATATATATAGTATACGCGTCCTTTAATTTATCTTTCTGTTAATCTCAGTTATAGTTGCGTATTGTTATTAATCATGATTAATTCATTTGAAAGCTGTGATTAATCTGATTAAAGATTTGACGGCGCTAATTGTTTTAAATGCTTTTTTTAATCACTTCATTTGTCTTAATTGAGTCCATGACTTGGTGAAAAGTGGCCTGTCTGTCTGCAGTTGGAGCGAGATGCGTATGTTCAAGCCTTGGCCCGATTTACTCTGCTGACTGCCAGTTCCAGCATCACAGAAATGAAGCAAAAGAACATCGACACCATTAAGACCCTGATCACCGTGGCTCATACTGATGGAAACTACCTGGGCAACTCGTGGCATGAGGTGGATATAGATCTATCTGTCTCTCTATATCTCTCTCTATCATTTATTTTAAAGTTTTATCATTTTCTTTCAAATCTAATTGATATGTAAATTTAAACTTCAGCTCTTTTACCGCTTCTCTTGGAAAAAAAATATTTAAAGAAAAATCAGGAATTTGTGTTATGCCTGTGTGTGTTGTAGATCTTGAAGTGTATCAGTCAGCTAGAGCTCGCCCAGCTGATTGGCACAGGGGTGAAGACACGCTACATCTCGGGGGTTGTTAGAGACAGGGAGGCCGGCATCAAGGGCTTACCTTCTGGTACGGAGGAGTTCATGCCACTGGGACTGGGTAGGCAACACATACACTCACAACCAGACTTTATCTACTACTTAATCTTCATCCATCGCTGTCTTAGACTTGTTTTCATTGCATACAAGATACATACACTTATTCTGTATCAATATTGTGTATTGTTATGGTTTGACTGTTACACATTTATTTATGTTGAATATTGTGTTGCAGGAAACCTGGTTGGAAGTCAGGACAAGAGACAGATGGCTCACATTCAGGAGTCAGTAGGAGAGACCAGCTCTCAGAGTGTGGTGGTAGCTGTGGATAGGTGAGATTAACTTTCCTTAAAGTCCTGAGATACAGTCCACGGCTAAAAATACATAGTTTATATAAATAAGTGTTTTATTTGCAGGATCTTCACTGGTTCTACCAGACTTGATGGAAATGCAATTGGTACGTATCTCTTGCTACTAGCATATAGTGTTTGTCTGAGGATAAATTTACTCAGTATTAGTGTTTAATTCTTTCCAGTGGACTTTGTGCGATGGCTGTGTGCTGTGTCCATGGATGAACTGGCCTCCGCTCACCAACCAAGGATGTTTAGCTTGCAGAAGATTGTGGAAATATCTTACTACAACATGAACCGCATCAGGCTGCAGTGGTCTCGAATTTGGCAGGTCATAGGAGACCACTTCAACAAGGTCAGTGCAGCAAAGGATCCACATGCTTTGAGTTTGAGGAGTCCATATTATGTGCAGCATGTCTGAACTGGACTTTAGAATCTGATCTTTTTAGGTAAGATGACGTGATATTTTTTTTATGCTGCTCAGTACTACAATTTGTCCTCATCAAAAGTCATGATTCATTGCCACTACAAAGCCATTAGAGAGGACATTCACTTCATTTTCTTTATTTTGGTGATTAAAATCACCTTCTATAATTTTAGCAAATTTTGAAAGAATATTCCTCACAAACGGAGCATGAATTAAGAACATGCCATTGACCGAGTCTATATAAACCAGACTAAACATTCCAAGTATTTAACAAGCAGAAGTGAGTTAGTGACTGAGTCATTACAAGCCTCAGCGCTCCACAATAGACTGCATCTAATTCATATAAACATTGTGAGGAAGCATACATGTAAACACTGTCACTGTAATCCGGGACAGACATAAAGGTAGCAGCTACAAGCCTCTTTTTGGTATATGATTTGATTCTGTCATAGAAGCCTGATTTCAGCTCAGGTTTTTGAACCAATGATATTTTAATCTTAAAAGTTCCGTTTTACTCATTGTAGGTAGGTATCATAAAATTTCTACCTTCTGCATACAAGCTGTCCTTGTATGCAGAAGGTAGAAATTTTATGATACCTTAGAAGTCTTAGAAGTGATGACAAACTATGAAGAAACATATTTCTTTAACGATGGGGGATGCCAGCAGGAGGAAGTGGCTCCCTAAAAATAGCAAGGATTTGGCTAAGCATTGAAGGTTTCTGTGTCATTAACTTTCAACAAGATAAAAGTGCTACTGAGAGGACTGCGTACTAGAAATCACTAGCTGGTTAATGCACAGCCTGAAACACGTATCCTGCAGATTTACAGATTTTGTTGATCCATTTAAGACTTAATTGTTGTTGGACTTTGTACAAGTTTCTATCAGCCATATGGCTGAGGTGGTAGTGTTTGCAGTTTTCTCTGCTGGAATTGGAAAGGGCACCTGGTGTAATCAGCAGCTGATCCGATGTTTAAATGGTGTACAGGCTTAAGCTTGTTACATACTCAGCAAGAAGCAAGAACTTTGTTCTTGTTCTCGAGGCTGTATGAACAAGAAAAAAGTTTGGGTTGGTCTGGTCAACTCATACTCCACAAGAAGCTTTGTCCGTGACGGGGTGGGGATTACTGCGGAAGGGGTGGTCTGTGTTTTTATGTGCAATTAACCCAGAGATTTCATAATTAACGAGAACCCTCGTCCATGGCAGTATGAGGCTATGCCTACAGAGGTGTCTGTCTTTATATCCCACATGTTAAATTCTATTTTGTACTTTCTTACCACCTCAATCAACTGTCAATTAAAGCTATCCGTTCAACCTTTCATCAGCAGAAATGCGGACATGACAACTTTCCACTTCAGGCTTTTCCATGTTAACCACGCTCACCTCAAATGTCTGACCAATCACACAATACTTTCTGGAATTCCAGTCTTCATGTTAGCCATTTTGGCTAAACGTGCTGCCTGATGTAAATTTTAAGATGCCTACACAGATTTCAAAACTGACAGTATCATGTTTTTTTTTTTCCCCCTAATTCTTCTAATAGCTGAATTTACTGATATTTCTGGGATCCTCTATAGGTGGGCTGTAACTCCAATGAAGATGTTGCCATCTTTGCTGTGGATTCACTGAGGCAGCTTTCCATGAAGTTCTTGGAAAAAGGGGAACTGGCCAACTTCCGCTTCCAGAAAGACTTTCTCAGGCCTTTTGAACACATCATGAAGAAGAACAGGTGGAGAATATTGTGATACAAATGAGTCGCAATGAGAAACTGGTACATACGTATATTGGAGGGAAGAGCTGTGGTTGTTTGACAGGAAAACATTTCAAGTTGTGTATGACAGTTGAAAGACTATTTATGTAAATCTATGATAAACATCAGAAACATCACATTAAGTCTGATTATCAACCCTCCCTCCCACCTTTAGGTCTCCCACCATCAGAGACATGGTGATCAGGTGCGTAGCTCAGATGGTAAATTCCCAGACGGCCAACATCCGTTCTGGTTGGAAAAACATCTTCTCAGTGTTTCACCAGGCTGCCTCCGACCATGATGAGACAATAGTGGAGCTTGCCTTCCAGACCACTGGGCACATTATCAGTGAGTATGACTACAATGGGTACGGAAGGTATTCAGACCCCTTTAAATTTTTCACTCTTTGTTTTACTACAGCTGTTTGCTAAAATAAAAAAAAAGTGAATTTTATTTCTCATTAATCTCACTCAGCACCCCATCTTGACAGAATAAAACAAATGTAGAAATTTTTGCAACTTTATGAAAAAAGAAAAACTGAAATGTCGCACGGTCATAAGTATTCAGACCCTTTGCTCAGTATTGAGTAGAAGCACCTTTTTGAGCTAGTACAGCCATGAGTCTTCTTGGGAATGATGCAACAAGTTTTTCACACCTGGATTTGGGGATCCTCTGCCATTCCTCCTTGCAGATCCTCTCTTGTTCCATCAGGTTGGATGGTGAACGTTGGTGGACAGCCATTTTCGGGTCTCTCCAGAGATGGTCAGTTGGGTTTAGGTCAGGGCTCTGGCTGGGCCAGTCAGGAATGGTCACAGAGTTGTTCTGAAGCCACTCCTTTGTTATTTTAGCTGTGTGCTTAGGTTCATTGTCTTGTTGGAAGGTGAACCTTCGGCCCAGCCTGAGGTCCTGAGCACTCTGGAAGAGGTTTTTTTTCAGGATATCTCTGTACTTGGCTGCATTCATCTTTCCGTCAATTGCAACCAGTCGTCCTGTCCCTGCAGTTGAAGAGAAAAAGAAGATAGCATGATGCTGCCACCACCATGTTTCGCTGTTGGGATTGTATTGAGCAGGTGATGAGCAGTGCCTGGTTTTCTCCACACATACCGCTTAGAATTAACACCAAAAGGTTCAGTCTTGGTCTCATCAGACCGGAGAATCTTATTTCTCATAGTCTGGGAGTCCTTCATGTGTTTTTTGGCAAACTCTATGCAGACTTTCAAATGTCTTGCACTGAGGAGAGGCTTCCGTCGGGCCACTCTGCCATAAAGCCCCGACTGGTGGAGGGCTGCAGTGATAGTTGGCTTTGTGGAACTTTCTCCCATCTCCCTACTGCATCTCTGGGGCTCAGCCACAGTGATCTTTGGGTTCTTCTTTACCTCACTCACCAAGGCTTTTCTCCCACAATTGCTCAGTTTGGCTGGACGGCCATGTCTAGGAAGAGTTCTGGTCGTCCCAAACTTCTTCCATTTGTGGATTATGGAGGCTACTGTGCTCTTAGGAACCTTGAGTGCTGCAGAAATTATTGTGTAACCTCTGTCTCTGAGCGCCTTGGGCAGTTCCTTCGACTTCATGATTCTCATTTGCTCTGACATGCACTGTGAGCCGTAAGGTCTTATATAGACAGGTGTTTTTCCTAATCAAGTCCAATCAGTTTAATCAAACACAGCTGGACTCTAATGAAGGACTAGAAGCATCTCAAGGAGGATCAGAAGAGATGGACAGCATGTGAGTTAAATATGAGGGTCTGAATACTTGTGACCATGTGATATTTGAGTTTTTCTTTTTTAATAAATTAGCAAAAAATTCTACATTTTTGTTTTTTTCTGTCAAGATGGGGTGCTGAGTGTACATTAATGAACTTTTTCGATTTTATCAAATGGCTGCAATAAAAAGAGTGAAAAATTTAAAGGGGTCTGATGACTTTCTGTACCCACTGTATAGATTTTATGACTGCTGGTGCAATTGGGAAGCACTTTGGTCAAAAATTTTTTTATATGTGCTATATAAATAACATTAACATTGATATTTTACGGTTACAGCCATATTGGCGTATATATTATAAAACAAAAAAGTGAGTGGTATAACTGCTCAGCTGACACTGAAGGAAATCACAGCTCTAGCTTTGCATTATTCTGAGAATAAATAAATTTACGTTCAGCAAGAAGCTCATTCTTGTTTTTATGTTGTTTCTTTCATCAGTGAACACCTTTCAGCAACACTTTGCAGCAGCTATTGATTCATTCCAGGACGCAGTAAAGTGTTTGTCAGAGTTTGTGTGCAATGCAGCTTTTCCTGACACCAGCATGGAGGCCATCAGACTCATCCGACACTGTGCAAAATACGTGTCTGAAAGACCACAGGTGGGAGCTTTTGAGCTATAACTAGACTGGTTGAAGAAATTGTGGGACAATTTCTTTGCAAAAATGTGAAAAATTATAACTTCTATTGTGTTGTGTCTCTGTTCAGGCTCTGAGGGAATACACCAGTGATGACATGAATGTTGCTCCTGGTGATCGGGTGTGGGTTCGTGGCTGGTTTCCCATCCTGTTTGAGCTTTCTTGTATCATTAACCGCTGCAAGCTTGACATCCGAACAAGGTAGTAAAGCCACTTGGCATGAAGTTGGTTTATCACAGGACTGTGACACGATTGTACACCAAAACTTGTTGTGCGTTACTGATCTCACTCAGATGTGGATAACTCACTTGATCCACACTTAAGATAAATATTCATGAACCATGCAAGGATTTTTGTCTGCTTATGCAGCCTGATCATCTTTTTCAAAGACTTTCTTTGCATCAGAAGTAATGCTGTTAGTTGCTAAGGAAACATGCATTTTAATAGTTGCCAGAGCTGTAAACAAATAGAGGCTAAAAATACACTGCTCAGGATGTAGCTTATACATGTTTCTGTGCTCAAACCGTTACCGAGAAACACGGATTAGAAGCTATAAGCATTAGTTGTTTTGATATGCTCCTTTTATCCAGTCATATAGATATGTTTTCTGTTGAAGACCAGTAAGCGTGTCAGAATATAGTAAATTAAATAGCAAAAACTTGATATTAAAAACTGTCCTTACATATACAACACTGCCTGCAAATTGATGGGACTTAGATTTTATTTTTTGTTTATTACAAAGTTCAGTAAAAACATGAAAAAAGTAGAAGCACTGGTTTCATTCAGTTAACCTCTTCATTACAAGAGCCCCCTGTAAAGGGGGCAGCATGAGATATGTGCAGTACAGAAGATCTTTGCACACACTAGGAAGCACCAATCCTAACGTTTAGCATACCAAAATGATGGAGAGAAACTCAGGTAAAAGGCTGTACAGAGAATTTTCATCCAAATGAAACACAATTCAAATCCCATGTTATAATGGGATTGTAACAAAAACATGAGAACAGCACTGACTACTTAACCACACAAACAAGTCACATGAAAACAGACTCTGCTAATTACAAAGATACTGTGGGACAAAAATCTCTGGGAACTTTTACTTTGCGGTCAAAGGTTTTATTCCACTATTTAAAAATTGTATTCCCCTATGACTCTGCTTTGTTTGAAATGAGTCATGAAAGTCCTGGTAGTTTTTATGAAGATGAAGGGGGTTTTATAGTGAAGTACTTTCTATTTGTATGATATGTCATGGGGTTTACTTTCTTCTGGATCCTCATGATGTTTCTAAGGTGAATTTGGGGTTTATTTTTCCATTTTCCTGAGACTGACCATTGATAGAGGAGGTATCCATCATTAACACTGGCCAATGGCTTCTTAAGATATTTACTTGTGCAACGCCCTTAATGAAACATCTGTAAAACTGCCCGGTATACTTTTTTACATTCTCCTTTTACACAGTCCCTTATCAGACTCATTCCTAGATAATTTTATCACTGATGAAGTTTAGCTCTTTTTGACTTAAATGTCCACCTACAAGTAATCAGTACCAGATTTCCAGGAAGTATCTCAAGTGTAACAGTAGTGCTGGAAGCACTACTTCTAGTCAAACTTAAATGGTTATTTATTTAGTTTTCTTACAGATGTAGTTTTGCTTTTTTTTATTCTTTAACAATCACACCACACTGATGTTGTAGCTTTAACATTCTCCTGTTTTATCATAATACAACAAGAGTGATATCTTTACTGTTGTTTTTGCTTTGGACAGAGGTCTCACAGTCATGTTCGAGATCATGAAAAGTTACGGCCACACCTTTGAGAAGCACTGGTGGCACGACCTGTTTAGGATAGTCTTTCGCATCTTTGACAACATGAAGCTCCCGGAGCAGCAGACAGAGGTAAAAACTTACCAAATCTACCTGGATAGTGTTGGAAAAAAAATGTGCTGGCGTGTTTTCATGTTTTGTTTGGTTCCAGAAAACTGAGTGGATGACGACGACATGCAACCACGCACTCTACGCCATTTGTGATGTGTTCACCCAGTTTTATGAGCCTCTCAGTGAAATCTTACTGGCTGACATTTTCACACAGCTGCAGTGGTGTGTCAGGCAAGGTGGGAGTTTAACATAATCACACATACAGTCCTTATTAGAGCAGTGACACTCATAAGTCAGAAAATTAACACCTAGCAGTAGATATTTTGAAGCTTCACTCATCAGTAACTTTCCATTTCTGGAAATTGTCAGCCTGTACAAGCAATGGAGTGGGGAGGGGGTTTTCCCCTTTGTGTTTCATTATTAGCTTTCTTTAAAGTGCTTTATTTGATTTTTAAAAGTTAAACCTTCTTCCTCACAATGTCCTAAAACAAATGCAGTATTATCACCAAAATGCCTAAATAATTTAGCTGTAATGTGGAAAATGAAATGGACAATCTCTCATCCTGTGTGCAGTTTTCCCAGTTTCCTGGGATCACAGTGAATGCGTTGGGGTGTCATGTTAGTAGCTTTGTAGAAATAAGAGCTGATGACATCACATGCTACTTTGCCAGAACACAGTAGACCACAAAAAAGGAAACAAATACAAGAGTTCAGTTATCTAGTTGCAGAAACCCTCCTTCAATACAACTCCTCCTTTATGTAGCTTGAAAGCCAGGTAGAGGTGTTTGTGTCGAAAATATGTTCCTGCAGTCATTTTAGTGACTCGATCTCCAACAGGATCAAAGCTTATAGTTTTTGGCAACAGGCTCAGTGATGTGAAGAGCACATGTACATGGCAGATGCTTTTGAAGTAGCTTCCGTTGCAGATAATGAACAGCTGGCTCGGTCGGGGACAAACTGCTTGGAGAACCTGGTGATTCTGAATGGGGAGAAGTTCAGCCCAGATGTTTGGAACATCACCTGCTGCTGTATGCTGGAGATTTTCCAGAACACCAGCCCTCATGCGTGAGTACTGAGCCAACCTTGTCAGATTATGTCAGCTTAGTTTCTCCTCGGTGATTAACGGCACATTAATGATGGACATAGATATTGTCAGTGATTTGGAATTTACTGCTTTGATTGTTCTTTGTGCTGAATGTGAAATTTTACAACTCCTGTTTTTCAATCTGCTGTCATGTTTCTCTTTTGCATCAGTTTGTTAACCTGGCGACCCGCTGGACAGGATGAAGAAGCTGCTGATGGCAAGCACTTCGTAAGAAAATAAACTCCCCCATTTCCACCATAATAAAAATAACAATAATAACAACAATAACAATAATAATAATAATAATAATAATGAAGGCTGTCAAAAATAACACGTTAATGTTAGTATCTAATTTTTAATGGAATTAACATACCTTCATCTCCCACACTTTTCCTGTAGAGACAGTTCAACACCCTCACTTTTCGTGCATTGTTAAAAAGCTTTTCCCACAATTATGTACAAATGTCACTATGCTCCTCGTCTCTGTGTCTGATCTGCCTCCTCCTCTGCTCCTCCCTCTCCTGTTGCTCCGTGAATCCTCACACCGGCTGTCGGTGATCATCTGATCAGCTTTTTTGTTGCTAGTACCGTCTCTTGTTACTTTCGTTTATCGTTCAGCTGAGGAGGAGGAAACTAGCTGTTTATGGTTCATGCCAGCACATATTTTGTTTTTGGATGCGCTAGCGATAGTAAACAAAATTTATCATTCTCATGTCCATCAGACCCATATCACTGTCACGTGAAACTAAAGAATGAAACGTATTGATAACAGCAGCCTATTTTAAATAGATATTGTTTGCATTTATTTCACATTACTTCTCAGTAATATAGAGGTTTGCTAGTGAAACAGCTATAAAGTCTAGCAGTCATAAGACAGCTCTGCACATCTCTATGAAGATAGACTAGGTTAAGACATCTAGTCAGAGTGAAAAGGCAAAAGGAAGCAAGGGGACGTCTTCTCTGAATCATTGGTGTGTGCAGATGGTGGAAACACAGGGCTGATCATTTAGGGGCCATGAATGTGATGAGGGAAATTATGAACAGGTTTTGAGATATAAATCAGAGCAGGACACATCTGTCAACACAGTAGTTGACCGGTGGTAGAAAGGATTTATCCTTTAAAAAAAAAGCTACAATTTAGGAAATATTGTACTGGTTATTACAACTAAAGTGATCATCTAATGTAAAAATTTTTTTAGAAAAAGCCAATTGAAGATAATTTAATTTGTACGCATCTTTCTGTTGTTACATCACAGTAAAAATGGACAAATTTCAGGCATAATCACGAATGGTCATTAATCATCCTCAGGAACAGTAGTCACCCCCTGCGTGACAGGATGCAGTAACCAACTCCACTTTAATAATTTTACAGCTATAATAATAATAATAATAATAATAATACATGTTATAAACTGCTTTATCCAATGCAAAGGACTGCTCTATTTCCTTTCACTATAACAAAAAAAGGCTACTGTGTGAATGTGTGTGCTGTTTGTTGCTGTGCATCTCTAGGATGCTGATTTCGACTGTCAGTCCCAGAGCAGCTACGACAGAGCTCTGTCTGAGAGAGGACACAGTCAAATGTCCAGCGACGACACCTGGAAGGGCAAGTCGAATGCCAGTAAGTACATGCACCCAGTTTTCTTTTCTCTCTTTTTTCCAGCTAATCTAAATTCATATTTAGCATAATTTTTCCAGATGAAGGTAGTGTAACTTCTATACTGTTTTCATTCTTCTGCATTTCAGGAGTTTCAGACCAGAAGTTGTTTGCAGGACTGCTGATTAAATGTGTGGTACAACTTGAACTAATCCAGACCGTAGACAACATTGTTTTCTACCCAGCAACCAGCAAGAAGGAGGATGCTGACAACATGGCTGCTGCACAGGTGCAGTGAGAAACAACTACTGCTGTCTGTGTTTGTTGTTTTATGTAAAATTGTCTGTATTTGTGATCTTAATTCGCTTCAGATTTGGAAGAAAATGTATTAAAAGTAATGAAAAAAAAAAAAGTTGGGTTGTTGTGTTGACACCCCCCCCCCCTACAATCCAGTTCTTGCTGAGAAAAAACAACAGTTCTAAACCATGTAACTATATTTATCTAACTCTCCTCCCTCCAGCGAGACACTCTGGAGGAGTCAGAAGGAGGCAAATCAGGCCCAGATCAGGGCATGTACCGGCATATGACGTCAGCCCACCTCTTCAAGCTCCTGGACTGTCTGTTGGAGTCGCACAACTTTGCCAAGGACTTCAACTCCAACAACGAACAAAGGACGGCCCTCTGGAGGGCAGGTAGATAGAAAAAGTTAAAATCTTCTCATGTCAGTAAATAAAATCTTCGATTTTTGCACTTTTTCATAAATAAGCCATTTACTTTACCATTTACTTGCACTTACATCACAGTAACGGTCCAGTGTTTTTACTTAACCCTACAGAGCCCACCATGTCATATTTGATACATATAGTTTCTGAGACATTTTGCATCACTTTATAAATTTTGCTCAAAATCCTGTTGAACACAGTCAGATAATTAAACAACTACCAAAAACTACCAGGAAGCTGAAGATTACACAAATTTTTTTTTGACGTATCACATGGTAATAAATGGTCATTTTCCCTTTTATTATTACCTTTATAGTCTAGACAGCTTTCCCCGCGACCTGACTTTGGATAAGCAGCAGAAAATGGATAGTTGGATATTACCTTCATTACCTAAATTTCCCATTCTGTTAAATGGCCAAATAAAGACCTCATATTCAAAGATTTGGCATCACAGTTTTTTCATGTGTCGGGCCTTAAAGGTTAAGCATTGTTTTTGTTTTGTTTTTTTACTTCCTGGAACACAGCGTGGCTACAGAGGGGTAGAGAAACACTTGCTAAACAAACACCTCTGCTCTGTCTGTCATCAGGATTTAAAGGCAAATCCAAGCCGAACTTGTTGAAGCAAGAGACCAGCAGTCTTGCTTGCAGCCTGAGGATCTTGTTCAAGATGTACTCTGACCTTCAGCTGCAGGACTCGTGGCCTGACATTCAAACACGCCTGCTGCTGTAAGTAAAATCTACCAGATTAACATCATGTATTTGACAATTGAATCTTGCAAGATAAATTGGGCTCAATGAGGGCAAATAAGTGTGTCTGTCAGGGTCTACTTTCATCCCTAGACCTGTCAGTACAAAGATGTAGGATGTGCTATAAAATCACAACAGTGTTATGTGTATGTGGTCAGTATAAAAACAACTTTATATGAAATATCAGAATTGATCTTCATGCAGTACTTATTAGTGGGACCAGCTTCTGTTTTTGAATTTGCCAGTGGATTTAAAAAAAGATCAAACGATCCAGTCTCACAGCTTTCAAAAGCAGAAAACTTTATTAATCCCTAGAGATAAGTTGAATTGTTGTAGAACAACAGAACCAGAAGAAGAACTAAAAATCCAAGCAATAAAAAAAATTATAGTTAAACTTGAGGCGTTCCCAGGCCAGCCGAGAGATGTAGTCCCTCCAGCATGTCCTGGGTCTTCCCTAGGGTCTTCTCCTGGTGGGAGTTATTTCTTTGTTATGACTGCGGGACATGGAGAGACAAGATGGAAAAGATGAGCTGGTTGGCTTTATGGATGGATTTGAGAATAAACACAACATTAATGGAGCAACCCAAGGACGTCACCTCCATGGAGAATGAGGGTGTTAAATTATCCACTCATTTCCGGATAAGAGGGTTCCACACCACCACTTTTCCCACTTTTTTTTTAAACTTATCCTGCATTATGCACCAACCTGTCTGCTCTACGTGTCTTTTGGTTGTCTCTGTTCGGCACAGCTGCTTCTTCCCTCTCCTCTCAGGTTGTTCCGTGAGTTATGACGGCTGTCTGTGATCAGCTGATCGGCTTTTCTCTCTTGTTGTGTTTGTTTATCGTTTAGCTGAGAAGAATAAAACTAGCAGTTCATGGTTCACACCGTCACATATTTACCCCATAATATTGTCTTTGGCAGGACCTTCTCTAACACAGTGGCTGGCTGGTGGTAGACAGGGTTTATATTTCAGCTATGCAGGGGCGGGTCTAGAAAAGTTCTGATGGGGGGCCAGGCAGGAGCACTGACCAGGAAAAGGGGGGCACAAATGAGACCTTTTTTTACGTTTAGATTTTATGAAATGTTGAAGTGATTATCTAATGTAAAACAGTGAAGAAAAACGTGTAAATCAAGCAGCCAATGATATTATTTATCAACAGATGTTTACTTTGGGTGATGCTGCTGTAGGACTTTTATCACTACTGCACGAACACTCACACTTCAATGATAAAAGGAAAAACGGGTTTTTAGCCAGATCATTAGTTTTATCAGAGTTTCTTCATCAATGTTGGCTGTTTAACTTTAGTCATCACATCTGGTGGTTTTATGACAGAAACTGTTACCATGGAGACAGTCGGTGAGATGATGAGAATTCTGAATTATGTACTAGAACATAGTAGAGATGATTTGGAGCAACAGAAGTACATTACATGCTGCATTTACTGACCCTTGGACATCTGATACTCACCCAAGGGAAGGTCAGTTAACAAATTAACACAATTAATAAATTAATTAAATAAATAAATAAATTTGTTATTGCCGTGTGTATATATATATATATATATATATATATATATATATATATATATATATATATATATATATATATATATATATATATATATATATATATACAATACATAAATATACAATACATAAATATACAATACATAAATACACCGGTGTTGTGGTAGTTACTAAAAGAAGTAATTAATTACATTTACTAGTTACTTCACTTAAAAAGTAACTAATTTACTTTGATTACTTACACCGAAAAGTAATGTATTACTGTTAAAAGTAACTTTTTCTTTACTTTTGAAAAAGAACATTTTTAACATTTCTGCCATTAATATCCTTATAATTTAATTAGGCTACGATGTTGTACAAAATATAAAACAAAGTCAAAGTAATTTTTCAACTCTAATTAATTTAAGTCAGTCCCGCAGAGTATTTGAAAAATAAATAAGTAAATAAAGAGAAATAAAAAGTAATATAACAGCTGCTCAGAACTTAAATCTATGCTGCATGTTGAGCCTCCACCTTTCTCCTACTCTTTCTTGTAAACATTTTTAATTACATTTTTCCTGAGTTGTGCGTGGGCATTGCCGCTGTCGCTCTGTCAAGTGAAGTTGTGCTCATATGTGTTGGGTGCCGGTTCAGATGCTTGCTGTAACCAAGGTAACGGGGCAGTGACTACTAGTTTCTGAAAAAAGAACAGTTGCATACATGTTTCTGTTCTGCATCTGACACATGCCGTTTGTTCTAAGTCATGCTTTAGATCAAGAATACATATGTGCAATATTATTTAATAACTGCAGTTGGTGCTATTAATTCACTTTTACACTGAAGATGTTAAAGGAAAATGATGATTTTACAGATGCAGATGTTGTCATGGTTACCGTAACTTTGTGTATTGTTGTCTCTCTCAGGGTGTGTAGTGATGCTCTGGGTTACTTCATCAGTCTGACCTCGGAGAGCCACAGAGAGGCTTGGAACAGCCTGCTGATGCTGCTGCTCACCAGGACCCTACGGCTACCCGATGATAAGGCAGGAACACGCTAACATAACTGCTGGAAATACAGTGGGGAAACATTAATCAGGGGCTGAAGTAGTTGATTTCAGGGCTGTGGTTTGTGATGTTAAATTGTGACTCAAGGTTAGAGGTTAAAAAGAGACTAAAACACTGAAAATTTAATAAAATGTTAGCTACTGTATTTATTTTTATAATTTGCCGGATTTCTCTCACCCATTCATCATTTATATGATTCATGCTTTCTTTTCAGGCCATTTTAGGTGAAACCAATTATTGTTTAGTTTAAAAAAAAAAAAAGCTTGGCATTCAGCTTGAAGCAGTAGGAAATGTTGGCGCCTCGCAGTCAGCACATCGCAGACCACTAAATAAACAAAACTGTTATACTGGACTGACTGGCACGGTTTTCTTGTACAAGACCTGCTGTGCATTTTGGGAAAGTTGTTTTAGAGATGCTTGAGAGTGAGAAATTGTATTTATTTGCCTGAATGCAATCTTTGGAATTAACTTGAATTATCCTTTTACAAGAATGAAAATACAACAAAAACTCCATGAAGGAGTCTGGTTTCACAGCAGCACCAGTACAGCCAGACTTTATTCCATTTAGATTCTAAATATCTGTTACTGAAATCTGGAGCAATTGCTGAAAAGATGGCTGAATTTTGATGTTTGTTTTTTTTTTTAGTTTAAGCCCCATGCTTCCTGCTACTACCCCCACCTGTGTGAAATGATGCAGTTTGACCTGATCCCGGAGCTGCGGGCCGTCCTCAGGCGCTTCTTCCTGCGTATCGGTTCTGTCTTCCAAATCGCTGCTTCTGAGGGACCGCCTGCTTGAACTCTCACAAAAAAGATGTTGAAGGACCAGATGGAGAAAATGGAAATGACAACGAACACGGATGAAGATCTTAACTGAACTTGATTGATAAGAGACTTTCTCAGCTCATATTACAAGAGGGGCAGCAAAACTAGGAGGAAAGTGAAAAAGACTGTAGCTTTTCAGTTTCACTTCAGTACTTTGCATTAAAGTGTTAGATTTTTTTTAACTGTGCTTGGCTTGTTGAAAAATGTCTTCACGCTGTCCCTCCTCGGTTCTGTCTTGGGGATGAGCAGCAATGTGACCGACGCTCCCTGCTGACTGCTGTCGTTCATCATCCCCTCTTTGACTCTCATCTCAATGACCAGAAAACAACCCTAAATAATTTGTCGTTATTGTTGCTAATCCTGACCTGGTTTCCATGTTTTTCTGTTTGTTCTGGCTTTTAAATGCTTAAAGAAAGACATGGAAAAGAAATGAAGCAGTGAATCTGATAAACCTTGGATTTGTGCTTTGGCCGCCTGTGCCTATAAGAAAATTATTGTAACAACAAATGTTCTCTGTATCAGTACTCTACCTAAAGCATTACTCTAGTGTTTACGTGTCTCCTCATATTGGTGTAGCAGCCTATTGACTTGCTAAAGAGACCTCAACCTGCATTTGCAGGTAACACTATCAAAGATCTAAAATGGCTTTCTTTCTGATTTATCTGCTATGTGATACAACCGTCCTGTTATGTTTCTTGCTTGTTGAGATTTTACTTATTTATTTTTCCTACTTGCTTTAAATTGTTTTATGATTTTTTTCCCCCCAAAATAATACCTGGTTTACAATGTAAAATACTGTATTCTCCCTCCTGTCATGCATTCCTGCTTGTCTTACACATGGAGTTGACTCCTCTGCCTTTAGACTTCAAGCTGGCTCATAAAACCTCTCCACTTATCCATCACTTGGCTGTATTACATAATCCAACTATTTTGCACATCATATTGCTACTGTATTGATACTACCCAGTGTATCAATGTAGAATGCCTGTCAGTGCTGATTTACTTTTACATGACAGTACCACAGGAAGGTTTGGGAACAGAGCAAAACCAGAACTCACATCCACGGAGATGCTGGAATCTCTGCATCTTGGATTCTTACAGTGTATTCCATGCCCTTTTTTTCTTTTCGGAAAAAAGATGTATGTAATTATTTAAAGTGCATTTAATTTTTTTGTTTGTTTGTTTTTGGGACAAGCATCGCTTCCCTTGCAGTTATGGATGTCTACTTTTTTCCCCTAAAGTTAGGGAATATATATATATATATATATATATATATATATATACATATATATATATATATATATATATATATATACATTGTGTGAAATTAAGAAGTACAGATTGTAAAGTTTTCAATGTAAGATACATAGAAATGAAAGTGCAGTAATGTAAAGGTGAAGTAATCAATAAACCTGAATTCTGATCCATTACACTCATTATTGGTGCAGTTTTAAGAGGTGTTAGCTCAATCCAACCTCAGATGATGTTTCCAATGTTACTTCAGTTTGTTTCTTGCTTTGTTCTCCTAATGTCCCACCAAACCATTTCAGCTTGAAGTCTGGATTTCAACATGTTAAACACATTGATTTTTGTTTCAGCTGTCAGACAGATGGCCTCACATTGACTCCAGATTATGTATACAGTAGCAAAACTAGTACTGAGGTGTCCAGGTTCTGTGGCTGTAGAACAACATTTAAAATGCAAACTGAGGTCTGTAGCATCCGAGCTTGTGGGGTTTTTTACAGGTTCTCTAAACATTGGATGACCTGACCTTGGGGTGAACTTGCTGGGAAGTCCACTCCATGAAAGATTCTCTTCATTGTTTTCCACTTGTGAATAATGTTTGCAATGTAAAATGATGGACTCCCAAATTATTTAGGAATGGGCAGTAATAAAATATGTAAAACCTTAGAACTAAGAAACAGCAACATGTGCTGTTTTCTTAGTGCTGGAGACACTGTGAAGAAGCTCCTGCTGTACTGAAACAGATAATTCCATAAAAATATTTGACTTTAGAAGATGCGATCTTGGTGAGAGGTAATATGGAAAGTTTATTTCTGTTATGTCCACAAGATGGCATTGTAGTCAAACTGCCCTGAAGAGCGACAGATTTTGGGGTAACAAAGGTTACTATGGAGACCTCTCACATCTTTTGTTTAACAACTAAGCGGAAAAATGCATTAACAGCTGCTACATGAATCATTGTAAAGAGAACGTTATTAATCACTAAAGCAGTAAGTAAACAAACTGTGATAAATAGAATCGTTGCACTCAACTACTAACTTCAACAACTCGTGTCTGGATTTAGGCGCTTCGATTGAACAAACTGGCTTACTTTTAGCCAGTTGGCAAAGTAGGAAAAATAGCCAACTGGGTCTTCCCAGCTCTTAACCTGTCACTGGATTCCCCCTCCCTTTACCGAGTTTGTTGTGGGGCCCGAAATGTGCTGTGTTCGTCATTCATCTGGTTGAAGCGAACGGGGCCAGGCTGGCACGGTCCGTTACGCAGAGAACGTAGTTGTGGGCGGATCTGCCAGTAGTTGGGCTAAGCGATCTCCGTCGGCGTTAGCCAGGCAGGCTAGCAATGACGGATTGGATCGTATCTACCGGGATTCGGATTGTAGGCCACCAGATATGATTTTGTGGAGACCACCCTACAAGTAAGAGCCCATGATTTATGTATAAATGCAAACTGTAATTCCTGTGCAAACGGTGTTGGCGAAATTATGTGAGAATGAGTGTTGGTGAGGGTGGATTTTCTTCATGCTGCTTATAGCAACTAGGTCGACAGATTTGAGAGAACACGTAACCTTAATTTTCTTGCTAGATTTATATGTTAAATATCTTTGTTTGATTCTAATTGTGTTGAAGAGTTTATGTAAATTATTTAACCCACGCAGAACCACATTAATAGACTTGCTTTCTACCACTGAGCGAGTGTAGATGACTAGTGTAACAGTGACAGCCATCTTCACTACATAGCCTCCTCAGTAATATTAGCATAGGTGTAGCGTTGTCAGTATTTAATTCTTTGCCTAAGAATTGCGTGTCGTAATGCGGATTGTTGGCGTGGTTGAAACTATTTAAAGCTACAAGGCAGTGGTTTTGTAAAGTGGCTTGTTTGTGTGGAATCTGGGCCTGTGTTTGTCAGTAGAATGGGATGGCCTGTGTTGCCTTCAAGAGCCCCTCCAGATTAGCGAATTCACATTGTGAAGTGTGTGCATCTGTCATATTTCAGTCTATTTTAAGAAAGGAAACGAAGCGTGGCAACACAAACACACATCGTGCACAAATTAAGGGAATATCATTGAGTAAATTCTAATTTACATATGTTGTCAAGTGTTTTTTCTTTCCCCCCTTTTTTTTTATTTTATTTTTTATAGAGATAATATGTCTAAGAGGGAAGACATTGTAGTTTCATTACCGTATAGTTATTTTATGGATTTTAAAGCTAAAAAGACGAGAATTTTCTACCAGATCTGCGCTGCAGCAATGATTGCGTCGTGTTACGTAACAGGGGGAGGGGACATAGGGGAAGGGGTACGTGCCAAAGCACGCAGCCCCTCACACAAAGTGGCTTTTTAACATTCCCGCATTTTGACAGCTTTTCTACAACGACACGCTGAAGACTTTGACCTTTTTGGTAGAGAGAAACGGTGACCAGACAGAAGGTAAACTCCCCGGGATATTTGTTGTTATTATTATTATTATTATTGTTGTTGTTGTTGTTGTATCCAGTGCTGGTAAAAGACGTTCGTTTTAATATCTGAAAATGTTTTTTATATCAGTTACATTTGAAGTCCGAGTTCATGTTTAAGCTGAAGATTTATGTGAAAGAGATGAGGCCGACACAACCAGAAGACTGTATCACTTTCTGTTAGGGACCTTAAACCGAGGATCGTTTTATGTGACAGTTAAGATTCCAACAACATAAAACAGCATAAACAGACTCCAGTTTTACTTTGACAGAGTTAATTTTTGAGCGAATGTCTTTTAAAGTGCTGCTTTTCGTCGTTTGTGTCCCTGTAGCAGCGATGTCGTGTTTACATCAGAGCTGGCCTATTAAAACCCGAGCCACGTGCTGGTAGCTGGGGACCATGTGGCTATTGTAAACATTGCTGCCTTGTTGGTCTTTATTTGCTCTAACAAGCTGTTTCTGTTCTTTTCACTACAAATCATGGATACATTTTAATATTTGTTAAAAAAAAAAAAGAAAGGAAAAAAATTGTTTTTCTGAACCTGCAGAAGTTCTTTGGTAAAGTATATTGTAGTCAGTAGACAATGTTTCTTGTCTCTTTTGTGTTCTTTAAAATGAATAGTATGAATCTTTAAAATGAATAGTATTATTATTATTATGTAATGGCGTCAGCATTATTTGCATGAAGCACCCATCCTTGTGTCTGGCAGTCTAATTATTTGGTCCAATCTCACCAGCTTAAATGTCAGTATTGTTACAGGAAAGGTCAAACTCCTACATGATAGCCTGCAGATAGTTTAGGATCATCAGCAGGTCATGATCCTTCCATATCGTGGGCGGCTGTAGCTCAGGAGGAAGAGCAGTCGTCTTTCAACCGGAAGGTTGGCGGATCGATTCCAGGCTTCCACTGACTAACTGCCGAAGTGTCCTTGGGCAAGACACTTAACCCCAGGTTGCCTCCCGATGTGCCTATCGGGGTGTGAATGGGTGAATGTGATAAGTAGTGTAAAGCGCTTTGAGTGGTCAAACTGACTGAAAAAGTGCTATATAAGTACAAGTCCATTTACCATTGTCTTGTTTATGCTAGTATAAATGGGATATAGTGATGAGGATGAGGGCTTTGGAAGCCAGCTGCGTCCTTGGGCTGTCTTTGTTTCAGGGATGTAGCTCCTCTTAAACTTGCTAGAAAATTTTATTTTATGTGTGTATATATATATTTATATATATATATATATATATATATATATATATATATATATATATATATATATATATATATGGAAGCAAGTTGATGTCATATTATATTATTTGCTCTAACAAGCTGTTTCTGTTCTTTTCACTACAAATCATGGATACATTTTAATATTTGTTAAAAAAAAAAAAGAAAGGAAAAATATATATATATATGACATCAACTTGCTTCCACTGTTGTGAAGTAAAAGAAAATGTGGTAAAAAAAAAAAGTGGTTTGCTTTCATAGTAGCGGGTATTCCTTCATTGTGTGGCTGGGTTTAATGGGGAAATGTGTCACACTGTCATCAGGAACGTGGAAATGTTGCATTATCAGATACAAAACATGTACTGCAAACTTAGACACATACACACATATGTATTCAATCTTAAGTCATCTCTGATTTTACATGTAATGAACTGTTATTTTCTGAATTAATCATTTGACAGAAAATTTTTACAAAATGTGAAAAATACTTGATGATTCCCCTCAGCCCATATCTGTTTACTTGCTTTACATTGAAAACTCATATAAGAGAATGAACCAGTGTTGCAAACAACAGATTAGCAAAGAATCATTTCAAGATTGTTTTAAGCATTTTTTTGCTAACAGCCCGTTGCAGAGAGATGCCTTTTGCTCTTATATATATATATATATATATATATGTATAGTTGTATCTCTGAAAAAATGCCAAGATAAAACATTTATGCACCAAGTAGCTATTTGCTTAAGCTTGGCTTAATATCGTGTGCAACGTGTCCCCTGAAAATGAAGGAATGTGAATGACAGGTGGAAAAATAAGAAGTATCAGGCAAAAAAAAAGAAAACAACAATCTATAGCATGTGTGCAGCATCTTAAAATGATTTCCTTAAATAAAAAAAAAAAATGTTGCAAAGCCTTCATAGAAGTATCTGGAACTTCATGAGCCTCATCAGAAATGGTCTCCATGGAAGGATGGCGGTCAAGAAGCCATTCTTAATGAAGGGAAACAAGGAGAAAAGGCTGAAGTATGCCAAATGTCACAAGAATGGGACTGAAAATCAGGGACAAAAGGTCTGATGGAGGAATGAATCCTCCCAGAGCCTGATCCTCAACATAATTGAAGCAGTGTGGGATCATCTTGACAGAGAAGGTAACAAAAAAAAGGCAGCCAACACCCTAAAAAGAGCTTTGCAACATCGTTCTAGAAGCCTGGAGAACTACTCCTGAAGACTGCTTCCAGAAATGACCAGAAAGCTTATCTGAAAGGGATCAGATGGCTCAAGACTTTTGCAAAGTACTGTACAAAGAGAAGAAAACCATCCTGACATTTAAGACTGAAGGTTCCAAATATGTTTTCCAAATATATAAATTCATAATCAAAGCATATAAAATATAATATAAAAGTGTGATTTTGAGATTTTGTAACCTATATTTTTTGCTGTAAATGTGAATGAAGCCATTACACTTGTAAAAAAGTGTGTTAATTGACATTAATTTAGAGGTAAATACTCAGACATCATGGAAAGCAAGGTTTGTGTGCTGAATTTAAGGATGTGTGTGTGTGACAGCTTAGGTGTGTGAGCGAAGTCGAGACAAACAAGGTGTCTAAAAGCTCAGACTGGAGGTCAGAAGTCACTGATAAAGAGGGGGCCTGTCTGTGTGGATCATCAAGCCAGACCCCCCCCTCTGATCTCCCCTCACCTTCCTCACACCATCTCGCCTTTTGTCTCTGTGGCTCACCATCACTTTCTCAAACACACATTTCCTCTACTGTTTTCTCATTTATATCGCCACCATCTGCTCCATATGTAACTGCCCAATTAGAGATATGATCTTTGACCACACCTGTCTAAATTTAATTTGAGTCGACAGCCAACCCTGAGCTCTCTCTCTCCCTTCCTTCCCTTCTCCCACTCTCTTTCTCTCACACACACACGTTATATGGATGTTATGTCCAGGCTTTGACCTTTTATTGTTGTCTTTCTGCAGGACCTGAGCTGATTTGTCAGCCCTGTGTAGGTTTGGTTTTCACCCTTTACACGTCTTGTGGATATCAGCTGACCATGGTGGTCTGAACGGAGGAAACTCAGGGAGACAGTGTGTATTCGCTCTTAACACAACAAGGCTTGACCAAGAGAGGTGCATATAGACGGGCCACAAGGAGAGAAAAAGGATATTTAAACACAACATGTCTCAAAATAGAGAACTGGTGGTTTTCTACGTAACGTATAAACTTTCCCAGAGAAACTATCCTCTCAACCACATTGTGCTCAATGAGCCTCCCAACAGGACTGGTGCAGGGGATGATGGGTTAACTGAGGACCAGAGGACAGAGACACATGCCAATGGGACTTATAATGGGACAAGTCCTGGGACCCCACCGGTGTCACCGCTGCGGCCGCAACCGTCGACGACGGCAAGCCTGGATGCGGTGAAAGAGGCTCTCCGAGATACAGCTAATGAGTTTGAGCTGCGATACGCCCGTGCTTTCAGTGACCTGCACAGCCAGCTGCACATCACGCCAGCCACTGCCTACCAAAGCTTCGAGAACGTGATGGACGAGGTGTTCCGGGACGGCGTCAACTGGGGCCGCATTGTGGGGCTTTTTGCGTTCGGTGGGGCGCTATGTGTTGAGTGCGTGGAGAAGGAGATGAGTCCCCTGGTGGGCAGGATTGTGGAGTGGATGACAGTCTACCTGGACAACCACATTCAGCCCTGGATCCAGAGCCAAGGAGGATGGGTGAGTCCCATAAACACACACAGAAACAGACCAGTGTTTCATGCTTGCATACTGCTTGGCTTGATTACATGTGTAAGGTAGGCTCAGGTCCCCAGCATGGAAAATTTCTATGTTGACACAATGCTCCCATTTTTGCAGACGTCTGGTGGAAAACGTGGATAAATCCTGTCCTTAACTATTTCTCGTAGCTGTTCGTGGTGTTTCTCTGTTAACATAGACATGTTTTGTTGCTTGACTCCCTGCCATGCTTGAGCTGTGTAAACTGTTCCCTGGTTACTAGATGTGGGCCAAATTACTATTTAATCTATTCATCGTGTTGCAACACTTGCTGATTCAAATGCCATTTGTAAATGTTTAGAATCGATTACCGTATTTTCCGGACTATAAGTCGCACTTTTTTTTTCATAGTTTCGCAGGTCCTGCGACTTATAGTCAGGTGCGACTTATATTTATAATTGAACATGTTTTTAAATGTCAATTCATACCAATTGACATGAACCAAGGAGTAAACATTACGTCTACAGTAGCGAGAGGGCGCTTTAGGCCTGTGATAACCACAGTATTTGCTGCTCCTATTCTACTGAAAAAAATAATTAAAACATTAACTTAAAGACAATCGAAAATAAGTGAAAACAAACAAAATGCCCCCAAAGAAAAACATATTCTGCAGATTACAAACTGCAGGTTGTAAAATACAGAGCCGATAACAGTAATCAAGCAGCAGTTGGCAGAGTTGTTCAGAAACAACACAGAGGATGAAGAATTCAGTGGATTCATTGATATGGAATGAGATTGGGAGCTTGGTAAACTTGCTCATTGGTAGCTTGCTTGTTGGAGTCTGGCTTGTTATGTTAACTTATATTCAGCCTACTAGGTGTGTCCTTTATGCTATTATGAAGCTGAATGTGTTCACATAAATGATCGTGGCGCACCATCATGGCAAAATAAAGCTGAAGTGCCTCCGGAATTATGATTTTTATTTTTTCAGGTGTTACAGATGTAAATTATACTGTATGAATGGATCCATATGAACATAAAGCACATTTACAGAACATAATAAGCGTGTACTCTTATTACTCAGGAAATGTGGGACTGCTCTGCAAATAATGCAGTTTTGAAAAACGAACACTGGAGTCTCAACTTCCTGTCAGATTCTACTTCGGTTTGCTTGAGTGATGGTGAAGAGGTGACAGAACAGAGTAAAGCTTGTCACATAAAAGAGAAGTGAGAACTTAGTTCTTGAGGCCGTTTTAAAAAAGTTTGCTTTGTTCCGGTCAGTTCATATTCCACAAGATGCTTGTCCGTGACGGGTGGGGATTACTGCGGGGGGGAACAACTAACTCGGTCATTACATATTTACTGTGAAACGTTGGTGGCAGGACGAGGTTTTGCATGCAGCGGTGTTGGTGTCTTTAAATGTCAAATGTACATTTTTGTATTTTCTCAGCATCTCAATCAGCTGTTTATTAAGTGTAATAACGAGGCCGTTTCTCCCTCACAGTTTTAAAAAAATTCCTGGAGGAAATCCTGGTGTTCGGTTTACATACCGGACACATTTTCAGCCTGTTGTTCTGTGTGCTATTCTGCAGATAAATAACTTGTCTTTCCAGATTAAATGTTTGTTCTTGGTCTTGGATTTTGTGAAATAAATTTTTAAATAAATGTGACTTATAGTCCTGTGCGACTTGTGTGTGTGTTTTTTCTAAACACATTTTATGACTGATGCGACTTATACTCCTGAGTGACTTATAGTCTGGAAAATATGGTACTTTTTATAATAATTAAATGACAAGACAGCTGCAAAGTGTGGCAGGAACATAAAAGTCGTGAACAGTAAACAACAGATGTCAAGAAGCTGGCAGATTCAGCCACTCTTTCTGAGCGCGAAATTTATTCATCGTGTTTGAGGGCTAGAACATTTTAGTTTTTATAAACATGATAACAGACAAGGCCTGGACTAGACTTACTGCATGTGTACGTTGTTTAAAGCTAAAAATGAAATATAATAGTAATACTACAAACACCTCAAATGTTCCCAGCCCAGGTTAGAGGAGGAGAGAAGCCGTCTGTGTGACATACGTCGTCAGAATACCACACCATAGCATTGTCTGTCAGTTTAGAGTACTTTATCAAAACACATAGCTGTAATTGTTTTGAAGAACCTTGAATTGTAATTAAATTGAATCGTAAGGTATCTAAGACAGGACATCGCTACTGGTTAATGAGCAAACAGCACAGGGGTGTGGTTGGCTCTGTAGAGAAGAAAATATTTCAGATAAGATCAGATAGCAGTGACTGCAGACGTCAGCATACATGGTGTAAAAGAAGTTTCTGTCATCAAAACAATTTCAGCCTGAATGTTTGTGTGGTCAGCAGCTGCTTCAGCTGTCCTTTAATTGATCAACAGCACCAAACTCAATGAGCTAAAATCGAAACAAGGGCTTAATGAGCTACTTTAGGGCTTTGCTGCTCTTTTTCCTGGGGATCGAAGTTCTCATCACAGGGCAGGATGAAGTCCAGGGCTTACAGATAGCCCTTTGTTGTACCGCGGTCAGTTGATTGGCTCTGTGCTTTGTCCTCCCCTCCCCAACGTCGGACTGCTTTTATTAGTCCTTTTTTTTCTGTTTGTGTTTTGTTCTTCACTGAAGCAGCTATGTGCACGTGAAAGCTTTGTTAACTGTAACGTGGTCTGTCCTGGTGCAGGACAGTCTCCACTGTGTATTTGTTTGTCCATGCACTCATACACTCCTCCATGATGGTTAAGGTCAGCTTTTTTCCTTTTTAGTAGTAGTGTATGAAGGTGAGCATGAGGGAAGGGGCAGTTTATGTAAACGTGCAGGTCAAAGGTCAGTCCTAACAAAGTGACATCTTTGTGGCTGAAATGTTGTTTAGCAGGCCCTGGCTTTGCTGTATGTATTATACTGACTGAAACAAAGCAACTATAGGTGCTTACCTACCCCCTGCCCCACCTGAGGATGTCACAATGGTATATTTTCTTATTATAAGTTATATTTTCTTTGTAAGATTACTGTAAGAGAAATAATCACAATTTTACAATTATCACAATTACCATGCATTAATTTTCCAACATTATGAATATGCAGAAACACATGAACGCTCCTTTTAGGTCTTTAATTTATTTCTACATTTTAATGCCATCGTAACAAAATAACACGGCACCAAAGTAAAGTAACCAAAAATTCCCATTCCAACAAAATCCCCTCTTCTCTCTGCAAACAACAAATACATAATACATATTAACTTAATTTCACTCAGAGAAAACAGATGGAAAAGGATACCTCTACTTGGAAGGCTTCTTTATGTAAACTACACCATAAAGATGGTTTGAACATTTCATTGTGACCTAAGTAGAGAATTCTGAAACACGTCTAGCTTTGCTTTGACTTCCAGCTGCGCCTTAGCAGAATAACCGCTGTTTTAAACATAACATCTGTATAACGTAACGTAGTCATACACAATTAGATTTCATTTCATTTTTTATTTCAGTGTTAATGTAATTTTAAACCAGTTACTGTTTATTTACCTTTTATTTTTAGCATAGAGTTGGTAATTGTCTTGCAGATGTTGAACCATATTCAATGTATTTCCTCATTTATATGCAACTCTGTATGTCATGTTTTACAAGCTGGAGAGACAACCAATGTTACCTTGGTCATTTTTTCTCTTTGACCAAAGAAATCCAACAAGGATGACTTGATTTGTCTGTTGTTTCCTACTCTAACATAGTCAACAGACGTGTGTAACTTTGTTTTTGTTCCATGTGTGAGTTGCACTGATCTACTGACATAGTTCAGACTTAATCTTTTTTTTTGTGATTGAGGGATTTTATGTTGATTTAATTGTAGCATTTAATACGAATTTTATGAAATATTATGAAATCAAGTAATTGTGACATCCCGAATCCCACCAAGTTAGCTGTCAGTTTATAGCATCTCACCAACCGCTGGTTGCGTTGCCATGACATTTTACAAATACCTCCTTCAAGATAGAATAAGATCTTTGACTTTTTAATCTAACATCACCATGAAATGAATGTTTTACATTTCCAGTAGCTGCCCTTATACTTGTGCTGCATCTTGTAGGTTCTGTAATAGTTTACATCTTGGAAAAATCACCTCTGGGTATTATTTACCTTTTGGATTTTGTCGTGAGAAGTAAAAGCTTTTTGCACAGTTTCGTAAACTGCTAAATACAAAAATATTAACCAGTGTGGAGGCTACTTTATGGGTTAATCTAATTTCATGACTACTAATAGATATTTTTACGGTTGCTGTTTTTATTATAAACACTTGTGTCATGTGTGGGTGATCTCCATGATCTCATATAGTCAAAATGGTTTAAAAAAACACACACACACACACACTCCTTGAGCACATAATTATAAGATATTTCCTTAGCAACAAGTAGAATATAAACACTAGTCAATATGCAGTTAGATAGATGCTTGTGGTTACTGGCTTCCGTGTCAGTGTAACCCAGGTCTGGAGAAACCAGTGACCTAATCAGAAATGATGAATGGATCAGCGAACCATTTCTCTCATCCTGGAGATGGATCACATGGCTTTCAACACATGATTCCACTTCCTTCCCTTTTTTGTTTTAGCTTGTTTCATGTTGTTGATACACTGTGATATATCCAGCATTACTTATTTACATTTGCATACTTATTAGAATAATTCAACTAAAATTGAGCAGGTAGTTTCCCGCTTGAATGTCATTACTTTTTCTCATCCCCTTTTCTGTTTTTCCCCTCTTTGCCACAGTTTCTCTGCTGTGGTTTTATCGGTTCAGAGCCTTCATATACTCTCTCTGAAACTTACAAGTCTTTCAGTAAACCCACATGGGACTTTGTTGGGTTTTTTCTTTCTTTTCTGTCTTTTATTTCCACCTTTCTTCCTTCCTTTCCTCCCCCGACGCCTCCTCACAGGGTTGGAGTATAAGCCTTTGGCAGATGTGGGCGTAGCTCTGAGGCAGGTGTACCCCTCGTGTTAGCTGATGAAATATTAGTCTGCCCTAAGCAGCAGCAAGGTCACTTTTACATTTCATTCAACTATTTCTCAGTCTCACAATTTTGTCTGTGTAGATTTTTTTTAAGAAAAAAGCTCTTCAGAACAATTAGGCCAAATAGGATGGAGGAAAAATAATCTGTATTATTCTAACTAGAAGACAATTAAGTCTTTGTCATTCTTTATCTCAAAGGGTTCTGTGTTATTATGTTAAGCTAAGCTCAGCAGTGCTTTCCAAGTGTTGGGAATTTAAAGCTTTAGGGAAGCAGAAATTTTTGCCAGTATTACTGCACTTAAATGAATTTAAGACCATTGTTTCGCTTATCAGCAAGGAGGTTGTTTGAATCTGCGTCTGCAACAAAAACTGAGAATGAAATGAATCACCTGATAGTGACAGTTTAACAATGAGAAGTAAAAGTTGTTTTGTAAATCAGTGCAAAGCTAACTGTCATGAAAACTGAAAGCCTCAGTCTAAATGATCCCTCTGGAGCTTGTTTTGGGACCCCCCCCCCCCCTTTAATCTGTCCAGGGTGGTGATTTGATAGCAGCAAAGAATGTGAGATAAATTTGCTCAGCCAGGTTCTCCTTCTGCAGCTCAGTGGTTTAAAAAAGATCAGGAGTAAAGCAGGAGTATTGTTGGATAATAAACCATGGCAGACAGCAGAGGTCGGGACAGTGTTTCCGACCTAATAACACCGGTTCCAGCAGAGCAGGCGTTGGCAGTGATTACTCAGTGGAGATAGAGCCACCTCAGTGTGGGGTAGCGGGGTTATTCCCAATTATAGATGAATAATATCTCACCGTGCTGCTTTTTTCCCCCCTCTGCCTGATTTATAAAGGCTAAACTCATTCAGAAAAACCACACTGCCACAGTCTGGGGATGCTCAGCTGGAACTGGATGCAGTTGAGAGGGGGAGACACCATTAGTCCAGTCATTTTTTGGATTTGTGTTTGCAATAGTTTCGGTAAGGTCATGGAAAAGTTAACTTTGAGAAGAATGTGCTCGTCCAGAGAAACACTTTATTTAGCTAGATTTGTGTGTCATGGTTGCAAACAACACCACATTCTGTCATGTAAATTAAGCATCATTTATTGATGGTGAAAAATGAGAAAACAAAGAAAATTGTCAGAATATATATATATATATATATATATATATATATACATATATATATGTGTGTGTACCACATTTAAAATTTGTGGTGTCCTTTGGACCATAAAGGTAAATTTTTCTCTGTAATGCCTAAATTAGTTTACAATTACATAGACAGGAAAAAAAAGTTACAAATACTGGAAAAAATTAGAAAAAAAATAAAAAGACTTGGATAAAATTAAACACAAATATTAAATAAATTAATAACAATAAAGATAATAAATTATGTAAAAAAAATACATAAATCTGGGTGAATAAAAGCAGATACATAAATATAATAAGTTAGTTGCATAAAAAGAAATAAAATAAAGGTCAAAAGTGGTTTGTCACAAATGTTTGACACAAGGGGTTAACAAACAAGAAAAGGAAAGGCTGTGTTGTGAAGTGGGATCAACACTGTGACTGTAATAAAAGGCCTAGAGAGAGTAAGAACATTAAATTATGTTCTTACTTATATTCTTATTTAAACCTAAATTTCTTTTGTGCCTGTTTTCCTCTGCAGACATGTTTACGCTCTTTCTCTCGGTCTGTAATTAACATGCACATAGGATACGCAGTTGGATCGACAGTCCTCTGCCATACCGCTCTAACATGGAGGAGAGAGAAATCTCACCCATGGGACCCATCCAGACGCCTTTCCTTCTCTCTCTCTCTCTCTCCCTCACTCTCTCTTCCCATTTCATCAGCTTCATCTTCTATACATCTCTCCCTCTGTTTTCTCCGGTGTCCTTTCATCTCCTCTACGTGTATGCCTCCATCTGCCAATAAATCAATTTCTGTACCTTATTTTTCTTTGTGCTCCTCCGCCCACCCTGCTAGGGTCTTCATTATGTTTCTATCTCCTTTCTATCCCTACTGGTTTTTCCTTTTACCTTTTCCTCCGTCTCTGCTCCTGTTTATCTCTCACCTACAGACTTATATGGCTGAATGTCCCTGAAACATGTGACCACACACACCCTGAGTCTTGCCATCATGCTTGTCCACCCATCTTCCAGTGCTTTGTTCCATGTTTGTTTGTTTATTTACTGTACAGTAAACCATCTATCGATTTCCCCTGACTTGATCTGGGCTCGCAAAGCCGCCATCGTTCCTCCATTCTTTCATCTCTCGTTTGCTTTCCTCTCCCTCATCACATGCTCCCCCTGTCTTCACCACATTATGAGGTGGAGGTGTTCCTTTGTAGTTTTAATTTTTACTCAGACTGATTATTTATTACCTTTGAACACATGCTGTCGGTTGTTGTTGTTGTTTTATTGTATGGTGGCACGTTGCAAAGGGGAGGGGACAGCGACAAGTCAGACTGATCATGTGACTTCTTCAAACAAAGGACCTGTGGCCACACATACATGTACACACACACACAAACAGAGAAATTTGCTTCACTGGCTTTTTAGTATCGCCTACAGGTGTGTCATCGTTTTGCAGACAAAGCCAAATCTGGAAAAGGACGAGGCAATCAGAGAGCAACTTCTGTGCTTTGTTAATGCAGTCTGTTAATACTGTCAAACAGTTTATAAACAGTTTATAAACCCTACTCTCAGAATACGCCTTCTTCTCATCAGTTCATCACTCTTATTCCAGATTAGATTACTTTTTTGTTAGCTGTTCTCTCATAAGCAATATTTCAGAAACTAAAATCCATCCCATCACTATCAGCGATCATGCACCAGTTTCTTTCATTTTGTGGAATCAGAAAATCACCAGCTAGAAACTGGAGGTTTAATGCATAATTACTTAAAGACACTGACTTTATTAGTTGTCTGAGAAAATAATGGGACATATATTTACAGAATAATGACCTTCCAGGAGAATCAGCAAGCGTTGTGTGGGAAGCAGAAAAAGCAGAAATGCGAGGCAAAATAATCCGTTTTTCATCTTATAAGAAAAAGCAAGCGAAGGCAAAAGAGCCTGAGTGGTTTGAAATGAAACCCCTAGAGGATGCCTATGGTGCCCCCCCAGATGAACAAATAGAATAAAAAAGGTAAAGCTAAAGTTAAATAAAATAGTCGAATTAAAAAAACAGTTTCTAGTCCAAAGTCATGTAAATACGTATATAATCAGTTAAAAATAAATGAAAAAAAAAAAAAAAAGACTAAACAAAACAACATAAGTCTCTATTAAGGACCCATCAGGGAATATCACCCGTGATCATCAGGAAATAAATTTAGTTTTCAGGGACTTTTACCAAAACTTATACACACCACAAATTTACCTACCAGACAGCAATACTGAAACGTTTCTCAGCCTCTCAAAATGACATCATGAGCAGGTAAAGGCTGTGGATGCGCCTCTCAGTGGGTGTCCACAGCTCGTCCTGCCCTGTGGGGAAATCCCAGGTAACGGGGGTGCCCACTGCTACCAGTTGACTCACTCTGAGGGAAGTTTCCTACAACTAACTTATGGGTTTAATTCCCTCCAGTCCAGGGGCAGGGTGTGTGTGCATGGGGGTATTTGTCTTTGTTTTTTTCTGGACAACGCTACCACAAACCCCGGTTTGCATCGGGTCAGTTCGGCTACTTTTTGTTCAAACGGCCTCCATAAACACGTCTGTGTGGTGGGCGGCTGTATGCAGATGTAGCTCAGCCATACCAACCTATTGTTTTTGTATGCACATGTTCAACATATGCAGTCTTTCTATGACACCAGATGTGGGAATTTGTTCGTGCAGGTGCATTTTCAACATTTCCTAGACTGAAGGTGTCGGATTCATTGCTTGACAAGGGTAACAGACTGATTGTATGATTCACTTGCTTCAGCTCAGTCATTCGAACACTGGGACTGTATTGTGTGTTTTTAGGAAAATGTACATTCATGAGCTCTAAATTCTTCATTTTATTAGCCTCATTTGATTTTCCGACTCCTGTCTGAAATGACATACCCAAAATAAATGGGAGATATGTTTAATCTTTTTCTCAAGAGAAAGCTGAGACCTGAGAGAACTGCAGAAACATCAGAATCAAGATATGTGTGAGAGTAAATTCTGCTGGATACAGTAGAAAACTGTATTGGTTATTTCCTTCTAAAAAGAAAAATTACTTTCAGTGGAAATCAGAGGATAGCAGCCCAATTCATCTAGGAACGAGTACTGTCTCTAATGCAAACATAAGAAATCAGCCTATCATCAGTTCTGTATATGTAGTACAGCTGCAGTTAGTCCAGAACTCTGCTGCTCCAGTCCTGACTAAGACCAGGAAAGTAGATCCTAGAACTCTAGTCCTCAGATCTTTACACTGGCTTCCTGTCTCTCGAAGAACTGACTTCAAAATCCTGCTATTAGTTTACAAAGCACTGAATGGTTTAGCACATAAATCCATTCAGGATCTTCTGGATTGTTATGAACCAACCAGATCCCTCAGGTCATCAGGGTCAGGTCTGCTTTCTGTTCCCAGAACTAAACGTGGAGAGGCAGCGTTCAGCTTTTATGCTCCTCACATGTGGAACAAACTCCCAGAAAACTGCAGGTCTGCTGAAACTCAGCAGTTTTAAAATAATGTTAAAAACTTTTTTATTTGCTGCCTTTTATCAGAACAACTGTTAAATTCCCCACACTGTAACTTTATTTTGTGCTTTTTATCTGTTTTATTTTAGGTCTTTTAATCTATTTTTTTTTCCTGTTTTTATTTAATTCCTTTTCTTTTAAAGTTTGTTTTTAATGCACTTGCTTCTTGAACCCTGCTATAATGCTTTTAATGTTTTATGTAAAGCACTTTGAATTGTACAAATAAATTTGCCTTGCTGGCAGCTGGAAGATCAACCTTTAAACAACTTCCCTCAGCATGTGTGTTTACAGCTTCTGTTGGTCATGTGAAATACCTGACGTGTTGCCCTGAAGCATAAGAAAACACAGCAGGGAGACATTAGTATATTCCCTAATGTACATTCCCTAATGTACTTTCAGCATTTAGAGTCTGAATCTCTTTATTTGCATCGTCTTTCTCTCAATTTAAAAAATCCACACCGGGGCCACAGCAGCGAGGCGTCTGAATGTTCCTCATCCAGATGCTGTTTATGTTCACAGGAGAGATTTCCAGCTGTGTAATGGATACATTTGTGTGTCCATACTGCCAGCACGCTGCAGCAGCTTTGCCAAATTGGTAAACATCAGGCTTTCTCTGTAGTCTACATTGCCCACCATCGCTGCTGCTTCTGGAAGCACAGCTGCGAATTGAAGAAGATGAGGTTGTAGAGGCAGACCCAGATGTTGAAGAAAGCAGACGGAGAGTTGGGTGACTCAGCTAGATATGGATACAGTATTTAGGTCAACAGGTTAAACAGAGGAATGTTGAGGTTTGCAGTGCATTGATCGGTTCTGTGTATGTGCAGCTTACATGTATGAACACTACACCTGGATATTTGCAGCACCGAGCGAAGATGCTGCATTGACTTGCCTTCTTGCTGTTCCACTTTGTCATAGCTTTGTGGTGAAATCAGGTCACAAGCCAGTCCCCCTCCCTCATCCCTCTGTCTTCTCATCCCCTCATTTTTTTTACCTCTTTTCTGCAGCCCAGATCTCTGCTCTTCTTATTGAGATATATTTTTTCCCTATCTTCTGACTTCCTGCAATAAAACTCAAGCATCTGCCCCACATCCCTCTCTTCTCCGCATTTTGTCCTTTCTTTTTTCTGCGCTCATATCTGCCATCAGATTATAAGGCATATCAAAGGATTAACTAATGGTATGTATTAAAGTAGACAAACAGGGACAGATAAGAGTTCTGATGAGTGTTTCATTGTAATGTAGTCTCTCACACAGGACTACATCATGATAAAGAGCATAGACAGAACTGATCTTTATATGGAGAGAGGGGATTTTTGAAGGGGAGAACAATAACAAACTTGTCCCCTTGTCTTTCTTCCAAGTTGTCAAACATCAGTTATTGGAAGGGTTTTTTCATTGAAGTCTTTCTGCCACCTCCAGCTCTCATAGGTCTCCCCCCTCTGAGTTTACAGTAATTTTCATCACCCTCTTTCTCCTGTTCTAGTTTCATCTGATTCTTTTTTTTTTGTCTTGCACCCTGCCTTTCATTGTTTCTTTCTGTTTCGCTCCCAGTTTGTGTTCCTGTCTTCCAGCTCTTACAGATAGACAGATGGCAGGTCTCAGGATCGTGGTGAAGTGTCAGGGTGGGATGATGGCCCAGGGTGCATGGTTGTGTTGCTGAAGACTTCCAGCTATAGAGCATCTCTTGTCTTCTTCTCTGCTTCTGCACTGTCTCAAACATGTTCTCTCTTCGGCGGATGTGCGCAGTCCAGAGTCCTCAGTCTTCCTGCTGTTTCTCAGCAGCGTGTATTTACAACGTGTGTGTGTGTGTGTGTGCTGACAGAATTGGGTTCTGCAGAGAGACGGCCCCCAGAGTGAGGCAGGGAACAGATTGGAGTCTGAGCCTCCTTGTCCTGACTCATTAATCTTTTCTTTAATTCATGGTCTCACAGCCGGCTCAACTCAAAAACGCACACACACACACACATAGACACACACAGTGTCGACTTCAAGGTCCAACGCTAAAGGAAAGAGGAAATTCAGACACATTTGTGCACAAACAGTATCATCCCCACTAAAGAGAGAATTTCTTTTGCTTGGAAATGATCAATCACATATCATATCAAACCAGTTTCACCAGCCCCCTCCTCAATATCCAGCTCATTCCGCACCAGCACTGAGATCATGCCTTACAAAGCAGTCAAGTCAATGGAGGAAAATCATCCATCCAGATTGCTCCTTCAAATATTTCTGACTAAGTTTGCTGGATGTGCACAGACTTTCTCTCAAGCTCTCCGACTTGACCCTGCGCTCACATTTAAAGCTGCAAAAGCTGGATCCTTCAGTAAACAGGGCCTCCTGTCAGCTTTAAAATGTCACATTCTCTAACTCCGAGCAGCACTTCAGAGAAATAAGTGGAGGGGAACCACATCCAGAGCTCCGTAAGCAAACAGAGAAAGAGCTTTAGCTATATGAAACATGCACATTTTAAGCATTGCGATTCGAATGAATGCACTTTTCCTCTGGGATCAGCAAGTGTAATATGTATTTTTCATATTTTCCTCTCACAGTGGGTGAGTTTTCATAATTTTAAATCTGGCAGCTTGCTTCAGTATGCATCATATTTGACCTGAATTTAGCTTTTTAATTTTTTTATATAAAAAAAAAAATATATGTATATATATATTAGCATTATCTAGTAAACACACTTGTAGAACCCAATTTTACTTCTTATATAAAGGCATAAACAAAATGCCTGAGTTGTGTTTCACTTCTCAGTGCTCAGCTTCCTGTCATGTGAGATCTTTGGCCATCGACTCTCTTATTCCTTCAAATGCTCTGGCAATTCCAATAAGGATCAAACCAGGACAGAAGGCCTCCAGGAAGAGCTGGAGGAGCTGGAATTCATGGAAGTGATGAGGATATCGATAAGGAGGAACAGGCATTCAGATGGATAGCTTTTCTTCTTAACTGGACTCAGATCTGAAGGCAGAAATTGAATAATGTAACTACAACACCACTATAACGAATAACAAAAGCATTGGTGGTGATAATGAATACAGTGATTGTAATCACATGATGGTGATGACATGGTGTAGATAGCCGGAAGTTTATGAGGTTATGCTGCAGTGACTGAGATCATTATTTGTTATGATGCTGAGCTAAATTCTGGAAGTGATGCATGCACTGTGTCAAAAACAGGAGCACTTCTTTTATTTCTGTGGTGAAGACAAGAGATTCAGGCACAGTAGAAGAAAAAAAGATGGTTGAGTTTGAACCACAGCATTTCTCTAATTATAAAAGTAATCAGCACTGCCATTTTGTGCTGGTGACGTTATTTGCAATCAAAAGAGGGAAGAAGATGTTAAGGAAAGAGATGCAATACATGAATGTATCTCCCCTTTTGTTATAGTTTATATTTTAGCAGCATGAAGCTAATACAATGAATTATTCTTAAAGTAGGCGGCAAGTAAAAACCAGCATGCACCAGACAAAGCAAGGCATCAAGGAACCATGACATTTTATTCTTAGCTTGTTGACTTCCATTGAAGGTCTACTAAGTTTGTTTGAATATTGTCCTTTTATTTAGTTATTTTTATTTTATTTTATTGTGTTTGGATGGAGAACATCCACATGGTGTCACTTCTCAGTGGCAATGTTTTTTAATGACCGACTTTTTGTATATTTTCCCCCTAGATTCACATGAATGTTCAGAGCAAAATAAAATACATATATCAAAGACTGATTTCTAACTATTTTAGAAGCATTTCTGGTTCATTTGTGCAGGAGCCTTTTTTCTTTCTTTCTTTTTACAGCTTCTGTATAATGTAAATGTAATTTATATTTAAAATAATATATAATACACTGCCTGGATGGATGGATGGATGGATGAATCATAGTCCAGACATCGGCCTGCCGTTCTTACTTATACCGCTGTGCATCTGTAATTGCCAGCAAATGACGGAAAGTGCCATTCATTTCCAGCAGTTTGAACCTCTGTACATTAGCTCCACATTATGTCAAATCATATGAACTCCAACACAAATATTAACATCCACAGACGACAACATGCATGTAAGCAGACACATAAATAAAAAAGGCAAGAACTCACTATAACCTTATTTTTAAAAATCCTTATTATGTTTGTTGTTTGACCAAAATTACAGTAATTCATTATTTTATCCTGCCTGATCTCAGCTTAGCAGGTCGGCTTATTCTTGCATCAAAATATGAGCAGAAGCTCCTGAAATGTGGAACAATCTGCTTTTGGGCATCAGTCAGGGCACTTCATTGTCCACTTTTAAACTCAAAATAAAAACCCACATTTACTCTTTGGGCTTTGACTCATAGAATGAGAGATTGATTTTTATTGGTTTTAATTTTTCGTAGGACTCGTCTGTTCTTTCTGTTTTAGTGGGTCTGCTCCTTTACCCTCAGCTGGGCACTGAGCCAATGAGAAGTGATGAGGAGCGGGAGAGGAGGAGTTTGCTATTTAAATACAGTCAGAACAAGGAGGCTCAGACTCGAGTCTGTTCTCTGCTGCACATTTTTAGGGTCGTCTCTCTGCAGAACCCAATTCTGTCAGCACACATGCACACCGCTGAGAAACAGCAGGAAGACTGAGAACTCTGGACTGCATGCACACATCTGGCAGAGAGAGAGAACATGTTTTAAACCGGGTAGAAGTAGAGTAGAAGACAAGCAATGCTCTATAGCTGGAAGTCTTCAGTACACAACCACCCTATAGCCAGTCATCCCACCCTGACACTTCACCATGAACCTGAGACCTGCCATTTGTCTGTCTGTATGAGCTGGAAGACAGGAACATAAAAATTGTGTTTATCAAAGTTGGAATATTTTGTACGTTTTTCTGCAAACAGACTCTTGATATGTTTACTCCACCCGTGCGGTTAAAAGTTGTGTCACCAAACAAGCCGTTGGATCTGAGCAGGTCACCCAGCTGATGCTCCAGCTCATCACCCGGTTTAAATGGAGTGAAAACTGTGCAGTGAAGAAATGCCTCCATGCGATGTGTGTTTTCACTTGTGGGTACTAATTTACTTGCTCATATCACATAGACGTGATATACACGTGAGATTACCATGTGCGCAGTTGGTTTTCAAGCATACCCCTTTTTAAACTAAAAAATGCCATAGAATGCTGCATGCTGCGAGGGTGCCTGGGACCCTCTCACAGCTCATATATTATAGTGGCTATAAGGAAAATTGGCAAGAAACATATCCTGTTATGTATAAAAATGCTAAAATAAAATAAAAATAAAGAATAATGTTTAAGAGTCACGAGGAGCCCCATATTCAAAAGTCTCCTCTTAGCAAAGTAAATTTGTTCTGCACAATTACATCAGTTAAACCGTCATTCTGCTGTTACGATGCTGGACAGGACAGGTTAAAAAAAAGAAAAAAAAAGGCTTTAAATTGCTAGGGCACATAAAGATTGGACTCTGGAGCCATGGAAGAATGTGATCTAATGAGTTCAGATTTACCCTGTTCCAGAGTGATGGACACATCATGGTAAGAAGAGAAGAGTATGAAGTGATGCACCAATGCCTACTGCCTGTCGTACAAGCCTGTGGAGGCAGTCTATGATCTGGGGTTACTGCACTTGGTCAGGTCTAGGTTCACAACGTTATGTGTCCAAAGAATGAGGTCAGCTAACTACCTGAATATACTGATTGACCAGGTAATTTGATCTTCCCTCATGGCGTTGGCATATTCATGGGGGGGCGGTTGTCAGTGTATTAACCTCAGTGCTACTGTTGAAAAAGCCCAAATTTGACCTTTGTTGTGGTCACTGGCTGCTGACACTCATGAATCACAATGATTTTGACTGAGTGAAGGTAATCAAGTATCACTTTCACAATTGTGATGTGAAATTCTTTTCTTTCATTGAGCTACGGTCCAGTGCATAAGGCCTGCACAAGGTCAGAAATAAATCCATTTTAGCTGAATTATTCTGTATTTAGAGAATTCAACTAGCTCTCATGATGGTGGCTACTTAATTCCAGGTCTAGCATTCAGCTAGGAACTTTCCTCAGCCAAATATGTCCCCACACCAGCTTTAAAGACACATCAGATCCTCTGCTGCCCTATTTGAAGACATTCAGAGAGGAAAAGTCCCAGCACTGTGCTCCAAACACAGGATGGGAGTGAGCCTTTACCCTCAGCATGATGATATCTGGCGTTCCCCAGACACAGAACTTTCTCCACGCTTTCAGTCCCTTACAACCACCAGATGTTGCCTTTTATTCAAGAATGACCTCCATAGCCACTCTTCCATAAAAACCTGATTGTTAGAGCCGCTCCTCAAGCTGGCCCATCTCTGCAGAGTACTCCTAAAACTCTGTCGCTGAGACTCATTTGTTCTTTGTCAGCATCTTGGCCAAAGACCATCCTTGGCTGCTAACTGAATTTGGCTGGATGGTTGACTGTGAGGAAGTGCTGTGCCTTTGATAATAATGGATTATGGCTCAGTGAACATTCTCAGTTTGAGACATGTTTGTTCACATCTCTCACAAATTCAATTTGATCGCGTTAGGTGTAGAGAAGTATAGTCTGTAAAAGAAGTAATATTTAAGCAATTAGATTTGTTTAGGTGAACTCTAATAATACTCTAAAGATAACTAAAGATAAGATTAATCAATTTTCTCAATCTGAAGTGACAAAGAAAAATAACTCATAACTGTCACTTTTTATCTTAGAACCAGTTTTTCATTCAACTTGACTTACACGTTAACATTACACCAGAATTCAGGTTTTATCTGGATTCGATGAGCTGTATTACTTCATCTTGCAGACTCACTGTGATCTGATTATCTCATGTCAGAAGGTAAATCGGAGGTGACAGCATACCACATTCATTGAATGCTTACGTATTCCCTCCATGACGTGGTTTCAGAACGTGGTGTCACCTCCTGTGTCGTCCTGTAAACAGCATTTCATCACCCAGACGGAAGCAACAGTGACTTTGCTCAATAAACAACCACACATATGTTGGATGTGTTAGAGGCTGTAACCTGGGCTTAGGGACACTTCTGTATTCCTGTAGTATCATGGCCGGTGCTCAAAAGGTTACGTGTTGTTCATGTGGACACATCCCAAGTGTTGCAATTTACAGGCAGCGTTGCTCAGCTGCAGCCAAGACAGATGACATTTCAAATCGTATAAAGAGTCCTTGTGACTCACAGGAATCATCAGTTTGGAACATGAACTTCTTGTAAACTCTCAAACTGAGCCAGCTTCTTCTCGCCTCACATAATCAAATCCTTTACCTTCACCCCTTTTTGGGTTTCTGAATTTTACTCATCATTTTCCAAATAATCTTTACACTTTTTTTTCAAAGCTCTGTAGAAAACATGATGTTTTGTTAGCTGAATGCTATTAAAAATGAACAGAAATACTTTCTGCAACCCTCAAAGAGAAGCTGGTAACAGGTGCTTCCCCTTTCCTTCACTTTCATTTTCACTGCTCATTGAAAGAATTAGCTGACACACATCAACTCATTCACCCACATACACATTGTGCATTAGAAATCCAAAGTTGATATGCACTACCTCACAAAGCAAATGGGCAAGAACCTCCCACTGTAAAAGTACTGCAGTGATTTAAATGTTTTCGCTGATACGTTGTTTAACCCTGACTGATGAAGGTTGTGAGTTCTCATTTCTTAAATAACATCAGGAGACACATTCATGCTTTTGAGAAAGAAGTCACTCTGTTTTAGAAGGGTGAAATTATTGGTCTCGGTCAAGTAAAGCAGTAACTAAAGAGATTTCAGAATGACTAAAGTTGAGTTAAGAAGTATCCAAAACACAATTTAAATCTCAAAGGATTGTCTTGAGAGTGATTGGAGACACAACACGCATCAACAAGCTCCAAAAGATGAAAGGAGAAATTTGATACCATTATTCATTGCAAGAAAAAACATAAAAGTAAACAACTGGGTGGGAAAAAATACTGTTAGCAATTGCACGTCAACCACTCTTATTTTACAGACATTTTGGGATAGGGTCTTTAGAGCTATGATGAGCTATAATGACTCCTGGTTTATACATCTAAGACTGAAATGTATTGAAAAGATGTAACAGATAAAAAGTGACATACCGTTTTTAAAATTTTATTATTAGAAAGCCATTACAGGAAACTGGCTGAAAATGGACCCACTTGGAAAAGCCACTGACTGGACATGTTAGAAGAAATACAGGAAATAGAACAAATTAACCTACAGACCACAAGTTTAAGCAGAGCCATCTGCTGTAAGATGGGCAGCATTGCATCTTTATGTAAATTAAAGTCAGTGTGATTGGAGGAAAATCTTAATTGGTGAAAGAAAATAAACAGTAAGTTATGAAATTCTCAACAATGTTAAATAATGAATGTAAGATCATTTCTATTTGCCCAAAGTGACGAGAACTCAAGGTATTAGGAATAAACAAGAGAGTCAATTATAAGTCAGACTAATTTAAGGGAAAAAGGGTTCGGATTGGTAGAAAGCAGAAAGATAAGACTGTGGAGCAAAAAATATTTTAACAGGCTCATTTGAAATTGCATACATTATTGTGCATAGATGATAACTTACATTTTTTAAGCTAACCAGTGTCAACTAGCTTACGGAAACGTTAGGACCAATTACTTAGCATTACATAGCATTGTGTTTGTTGTTCATCATCAATATCTTTATTGGAATGTCTATTCAGTTAGTAAAATCTAAAGCAACTTATCAGCAGCTACCTTTCCTCTCTCCGGAAGCACTCCACATATAATAAGCTTGTCGAATACTCTCAAAAGTTCACCTTGCCTGTGCTAATAAGTTTAATTAGGCCCCACCTACTCCACATCCCCACATTCTGCATGCTGTGTTCATGTGTAGAGCAGATGTCAGACAGCTGAGTAGCCTACTGCTGCAGCAATACAGGTTCGATTAAGAGCAGCTAAGTCAAAGAGGGGAAACAATGCAGCTACTCTGAGCCTAGAGCAGGGGTGTCATACTAGTTCAGGGCCACATGCCGCACAGTTTGATCTCAGCATGCAGCATGTTGAGCGCTCCAATGGACTATCTTTCTCTTACTCTTTATTATATATATTTTTATTTACATATTTCCATAATTATTTGTGGGCATTGTCACTGTTTCTCTGTCATGTGAAGTTGTGCATGTATGTGTGGGTAGGGACGTGCTGGTTCAGACACCTGCGGTAACCAAGGAAACGGGGCTGCAGAAAAAAAATTACTCCTGCGTTCACATTTCCCGTTCTGCAATAAGAGGTTATTTCTTTATTGTGGATAGCTGTAAGAGAATCAGGAGGTGCTCATAGGAACCCCAAGTGAGTAACTATACTTAAGAAAACTAGTCCAAAAACCTGCAACCCATGACTGACAATACTTAAAAGCAACTTCACAGAAAAAAAAAGTGGACACTGCCCATATCATGCTGCTTCACTGCTGTAAACAGGAGAAGCTCATGGCTTCTGGCCAAACTGTATTAATTTAGCTAGTAACATACAAAAGCACAATAGGGTAACGGTAACTGAGTTACTTTATTTAAAGAGTAATGCATTAGAGTATTAATTAGCAAATTTGGGGGGGAAAAAAAACTTGGCAAAAGTAATTGCGTTATAGTAATGCATTACTACCAACACTGCTCATCAAAGAAATGCCACTATGAACGACTTGTTTCTGTCTCTCACCATGCCCGGCTCTCAGAGAGTCACTAATTTTCCACTTTACCTTCTTGGCTCATTTTTCTCTTCTCTCTAGATGGGTGTTTTTTGTCAAGCCATTGTTCCTCAGAGCGTGTGTTCACACACACATTTTCTAATTCTTTATCAAATTCCAGTGCAAGAAGAAAAACATTTCACTTGGATTTCCTTTGCATGCAAATCAAGTGACCTAGTGTCAGCACAGTTTCCGAATACTTCAGCCAGTTTCCTGCCGCCGCTGTGGACTGGACATCATGTGATGTTGAGGTTACTGGAAAGTGGTCCTTGTATGTTGAAAGCAAGCTGCCTAGATTAGATGTTACACAGAGATACTAGGGCTGCTCGATTATGGGAAAAATGATAATCACGATTATTTTGATTGAAATTGAGATCTCGATTATTTAACACAATTATAGATAAGAGGTTTGGGGGGGTTTACTGTGGTAATGCCGACTAGTTTCTTTCCACCAGGTCCCCATAGCTATTGTTTCTCTCAGACCAGCAGCTATGTTCCGCCTGGTGTGATCTGGAAAAAAATAGTCTGGAGACATTTCGTTTTCACGTGTAAATCCGCGTCAATAAAAGGTAGCACTACATTTCTATACGGCTCTGGTGCGGCTTTACCACAGGTCCGTAGCGGTGGCGAAACATCGGACTGTCACCACGTCTTTCACAACACCCTCACTACACTCATCATACAGGGAAGAAAGAGACAGTCCACTAATATGGTGTTGAGATGGCAGTGATGCCGTTTGTCCAAAGTGTTGATGAGGTTCTTAAATCCCGGTTTGTTCACTGTGTTAATTAAGAAAAAAGTTCTGTTTGTTTATAACATTTGTCTCTCTGTGACTCTGGGAGCTGGTGGATTATTTAGTTGCGACTCACAAAAATTGAACATTTTTCTATTTTTTTGTGTTGGGCTGTGGGAGGAGTCTGCAGCAAAGCGCTGCAATGACAGCTGCACTTGATTTGAAAACAGCACAAATCGAAGGACAAAAAATAATTGGACCATTTCATTTTTATGATCGTTGAAAACCCAGATCGTAATTGCGATTAAAATTCGATTAATTGCCCAGCCCTAAGAGATACAATGGCCTTCTTCTTATCAGAACGGAAAGCTTTGCTCACATTGCAATTCCAGTAACTTTCGTCACACCAGCACAATCCTTAATAAGTAGTCTCATCAAATATTAATTCAAACATTGACTTTTTAATTTGCTCATGTCAAAGCAATTATTTAAAATTACACATTACACTGAAGCCCCCTCCAGCACTGTGGATGTTTGTCCTAATTACATGTATCTTTACCGGCAACAGACATTATTGATCTTTTATACCTGGGATCCTCAATGACCGGCCTCTGGTCTGGATCCGGACTACAAGACACACAACTGCTTGTCCAAACACCTTTTTCAAAATGTGCCTAACCTATTGAATTACAATCAGTCCTTAACCCCGTTTTCCTTAAAAAGAAGAGACAATGAGGCATTACACCTTATGTGAGTGTGTGTTATGGTCGGGGAGTTTTGCCATCAGAGGAGTATTGTAACTTGTTATGGTGCAACAGCAGAGCAACCACCAAGTCAAAGCTGATGAATGGGAAGCTGCTGCTAATGATTGTTAAAATGCTCATTTCTCATCATGTAGTTTGGAGCCATTTATCAGCCACAAAGATGGACCAGCACATCCAGACATTCAGAACTGTGAGGTGTTCGCACGCGCTAATCAGCTGCTTTCTCGTAGTCGTAGTAACCAACTACAGAATCTCTTCCCTTGTGCCTCCTCACTCTTTCCACTCCCGTTCTCTGTCTTTGTACCAACCTTTTGCTTTCATGAGCTAATAATTCCCTCTTTTTTTCCCTCTCCCATCTGAGAAAGAATAAGAAATTTAACAACACAGGAAAATGGGTAGAAAACGCTCTGCAGGCTGCTGCCTAGCACCTGATTTCCTCTGGGAACACAGCAAAGAGAAAGGGGAAAAAAGAAACTTTGACTGTATGGGAGGGAAACTGATGAAAGCTTAACATCACACCTAACTCTTGACACTGTGTTTTCGCAAGTCTTTACATCACCTGCGAAAGTCCACTGCAAAAGTTTGCATATCACAAGTCTACGATGGACCGTAACATCTAAAAAAAAATTTGAATATTATGAAAACGGTCAATATTTGTCAGTTTGTCAGTTATGTTGCAATAGTACAGAAAAAGCGTTTGTGTGTTAGTACAGCTTTACCTGGTAAGTGGAAGGGGTTGCTGTTTGTTCCAGGAGAAATGTTTTGTTGTTGCATGATCGCTCGCTGGCTCTGGTGTGGACATAAAAGTTTGTCAGCACTGGTGCTAGAGAGTTCAACAGTCTGTGATTGTCCCACAGATTGTAAAGTGTTGCCATCTTCAGTGAAGGAAGATAAACGTTATATTCTTGGTCAGGAGTAATCTTTCACACTACAGCTAACAGTATTTTTTCAGAGTTGGACTGATACCGTTATTAGTATCGGAAATACTTGCTGATTTTGCCAAAGATAAGGAGATTGGGATCGACGAGTCTTTCTGTCTAAACAAATTCCCATTTCATGGAAACGTAATCATTATTTGTTGTTTCTTGCTTAACACCACCACACAGACACAGAAAGTTGTGCAATCTTGTGTGACGATTGTTTTGAGTTGGTAAACAACTGCAAATGAGTCACTGTTGTGCTGACTTTTAGCATTAGCGTCATGTTATTATTATTATTTATTAGAAAATCCCAAAAACAAAACAGCAGCATACCTAATATGCAGGGTTGAAGAGGCGACATGAAAGCTGCCAAACTAAAAACAAGTAACTATAAAGCATTTTGGGTTGTCATCACATGAAAGAGCACAAGAAGTTTGTTGCCTTAAAGGAAAAGCACAACAAACTGCAGCAATAACAAATAGTGTCAAATGCTTTTAAAAAATGTGAGAAAATCGCAGAAGAAAGACAGAAAGTCACCTCAATAACAGACATTTTAATATTTATTGTCCTGGATGAGCAGCCCCTGCCCTTTGTGGAAAACATTCACTGTTAAGTCCAATTTCAAGATAGCTTTTAATAGAAATTCTTTGATTCAAGTTTTTTTTACTCAGTAATTTAAAAAGTTCTGTTGTAGTTATGGTTTTCATCTATTAATATTCCAATTGGTATGTTTACATTAAGCATTTTTATCAGGCTTTGAATCTGAATACTCATGTCCATGTAAACATGGCTAATGTTAGCAAGCATTGTTATTCAGGTTATTTGAAGAATGAGCTCATAATTCTCTATTTCAAATAGTGTTTTTGCTTGATATCCCTATCCCTTCTCTATGCACACTTTTAACCAATCCAGTTATAAATTATTTGTCCTCAGTAGCTTGATTTGTTGAAATCGTCATAGTTTTCTCATTTAAACATTTACCTCTTTTACCGGAGTCAGTCATCATGACAAGGTACGGCAGTTTCGTATACACTCACATTCCTCAGATTGTTCTGAAGGGTTTCACAGGAAGGGCAAGGGAGTGGCTGGACTACATTCTTTCTTTAGATAGAATAAAAAGTCAGCAATGAAGCACTGACTCAAAGTACATGCTGTAGACATGTGTTGTCTCACTTCCTATCGATCCACTTAAGTACCATTTATCGGTCTCTTGTGGCCACTTCCAACTGCTTGACTTTAATGTTGCTCACTGCTTTTAAGAGCATCATTACTCTTAAAAGTTTTGCTTCTAAACTTCATCTGCTTTCACTCGGTTTGGTCCCTCTACTTTGTTCTGTTCTATGGAAGCATGACGCTTACTAAAAATGTTTATCGGCTACATCAAGGCCCGGAGAAAGTTCTGATAAGGCTGTAGCTAAATATTTATTTTTCTTTGGCTGCTACCCAGTAAAGAGGCTCTTTGGTCCTTCACATTCATTAACAAGGTTTTGGTTTAAAAAAAGAGTCATGTTTGTATAAACAAACTGTGAGCAACAGATAAAGAAATGACGACTGTTAGAGAAAAAAATTCTTGCCTTGACTGACCTCGTAAGAGCAAGCAGACATCCAGTAATTCCACAGATACCAGTTCTTGACTGGAATCCACAGTCAGCGCAGGTAAGGGTGAAAGCTCTTGTAAAATATTTGCTAAATGAGATGAGTGTATTTGTTTACATAGCACCCAACCATGAATGAAAAGAGCTACGGTGAGAAGATACTTCAGTCTTGAACAAGTTTCATGGAACAGTTACTACTTCAGACAGTAATCTCAACAGCAAACACATATGGATGGTGCTCTTTTTCAGTGTTGGTCAGGCTTTTTTCTTTTTAACCAGTTGGAAAAATAAGTTTTATTTTAAACCCAACTTAAACCACACAGCCAGCAAACAGAAGTAGCTTCTGTTGGGCTGATGTTGTGTTAGGGGATAAATAAAAGCTTAAGTAATGATCAAGGGCCACCCTGAATCAGCATGATAGAGCCGTCTTTGTGTGCTTTGTTGCAACATGTTGAACTCTTGCCAAACAACCAGTTTAATCTAGATAGGCTTGCCTTCTGTAAAGCCTTTTTTACTGGACATAGTTGGCCTTATTGCACGTACCAGCCCTTTGTTAGCTGATCCTATTCAACCAGCAGGAACTACGTGACATAGATAAAACCATCTGACTGCATTTTATTGTCCTTGGCTCTCTACTTCAAGCCTTCAGTAGGATACGCTTATTTATTCCAAGTTAAATTCCTTTAAATAAATTTCCTTTGCTGAATTTTCATTTTTCTTTTGTTTTTGTGAAACTACAGACCTGCTTTCATTCAGCAGGATATTATATTTGGGGTTGACTTAAATTGCCAGTGATGATGAGCATATAGAGGTTACAATAGAGCCGTGTGGCTTTCTACAACATGTTTTATTTACAGACACTGTATAGATGCTACTGCTGTAATAATGCACAATTTTGAGCTGTCATTTTCTGATAATGTGGGGATGATGTAATGTTTTAATACTGAGGTCAACACCAAATCAGTTTTACTTTATCTCCTATCTGCACACTCATGTCCTGCATATTCTGCAAGATAAAGACAAAGACAAGTGATGTTTCCCTAGAAGCCCAGAAATAATTCTCTCACAGGATGTTTAATAATTGTGACGGTGTTCTTGAATTATGTTACATACTGTGATGGGAAAAAAACAAGGTTACGGGAATGACTCTGGATTATCATCAGTATGAATCATCCACATTTTTCCAAGAGTCACCACATATCTACAAATAACTGAGAATGGTTGTGTTAGTCAAACCAAAACCAAATGTAAATATGTTAGTCTGACCAAATCCTCTCAAAACTGGACAGAAATGTGGCAAAAAATCTCCTATAATGTTATACTGTTGGTATTCAGTCTTGTTTTGAGTACAGGAATAGAATAGAATAGAATTTATTGTCCCCTAGGGAAAATTTGCCACAGATTCACAGTGCCTGTATTAACTGCCTATACACACAATAAATAATTAAATATACATTAAATACCAACACTTCATATTCACATGACACACACATCACACAGCCAATAAAATATCAATAGATTAAGTGTAACAAAAACAAAACACCCAGTTATTGCACACTACCCCACGCACATGGCTCAAGAGCTATTTAGAATTTTGACAGAGGAAGGTAAGAATGAGTGTTTAAACCGGTTTTAAAGAAACGGATATATTGAAAAAACAAAGATATATTGTGAATTTTTACACTTTAATTTCTGCCAGTCAGAGACCTAAGTAGCATGTGAAAGATCCATATACAGCTACAACATCTTGGTACCTCCTCCTCATGCTGGTCACCAATCTAGTCACATTTTACTGTGGGATGGCATCCTGTTCCTCATCCAAGAGTTGTTGAAGATCGACCAGTGTGGTTGAGCAAGTACATCATGCCCAAGCTGGTCACACAAGTGTTCATTTAGGTTGAGATCTGCACTCAGAGTACTCGTTCATCTCCCCTCCCAAACCTGGAAGCACACTGACTCTATGGAGAATTGTTGAGTCAGGTCCCAGATTCTGAAGACATGGTATTACCACTAACTCTACTAACTCTAGATTCACATTCTGATATATATATTAGTTAGGTGTCAGTCATAAATCTGTGACTGACATACACTTATCAGCACATGAATCTTAAATGGTAAATGGTCTGCCATATATGCAAGGCGCTCAACCATGATCCATCAGGAGCATTTAGGATTTTTTATATATATATATATATATATATAATATGTGATTTATTCAGTGGTCCTGGGAAAGAGGGTCCGTCAGATAGCCAAACCTTGGATTGTGGAGGAGCAGTGTTGTTCTCGTCCCGGTCATGGAACATTGGACCAGCTCTACACTCTATTTGGGGTCTTGGAGGGGTCATGGAAGGTTGCTCAACCAGTTTACTTCTGCTTTGTAGACTTGGAGAACGTGTTTGACCGTGTCCCTGGGTGTGTTTCTAGGTGTAGCCGAGGCATTGAGGGGATCCGGTTTGGTGGCCTCAGGATGGGTCTCTGCTTTTTGTAGGTGATGTGGTTCTGTTGGCGTCATCAGGCCGTGATCTTCAGCCGTCGCTGGAGCGACAGCCAAATGTGAAACAAGATGAGAATCGGCACCTTCATATCCGATACAAGGTTCCCAGCCAGTAAAGGGTGGAGTGTTTTCTCCAGGTTGGGAATGAGGTCCTGCCCCAAGTGGAGGAGTTCAAGTATCTCAGGCTCCTGTTCACAAGTGAGGTCTCCTTCCCTCGACAGATCAACAGATGGATCGGTGCGGTGCTGCAGTGATGCAGACTCTGTATCAGTCTGTCATGTTGAAGAAGGAGCTGAGCCAAAAGGCAAAGCTCTCGGTTTACCAGTTGATCAACATTCCCACCCTCACCCATGGCCATGAGCTGTGGGTAGTAACCCGCAAGAGCGAGATTGCAAATACAAGCTTCCAAAATGAGTATTCTCTGCAGGGTTGCTGGTCTCTCCCTTAGAGATAGGGTGAGAAGCTTGGTGATCCGGGAGGGGCTCAGAGTAGAGTCGCTGCTCCTCCACATTGAGAGGAGCTAGATGAGGTGGCTCGGGCATCTGGTCAGGACGCCTCCCTGGTGATGTTTTCTGGGCACATCCCACAGGAAGGAGACCCCGAGGAAGATCCAGGACACGCTGGAGGGAGTACATCTCTCCGCTGGCCTGAGAACACCTCGGGATCCATCAGATGTGCTCGCAAATGTGGCCGGGGAGAGGGAAGTCTGGCCCTCCCTGTTTAGGCAGGGGTCCCCGGATAAGCGGCAGAAAATGGATGGATGGATGGAAGGTTACAATATATGAAATACTTTAACCTTGGTGACAGTACTATTGCATTACACCCTCACAGTGACATCAGGTCTGTCCACTTCTTTGAAACTTTTACTGCAGTTTACTGTAAGTGTCTGATTTACAGAAATAATTAATTATTCAGCGAGAAGCTTTATACATGCAACCTCACACTCAGTCAATATATAGTGAGCTCATATTTTTCATGCTGTAATTGGTTGCAATAATTGACTGCTTCCATCACATAAATGATAAAAGGTTAAATACTCTTCAATTTTTAATATGCCCACTGTGCATGTCTTTGTTGCAGCTAGATGACCTAAACACACCCAGATCAGCGGTGGCAGTGTGACCATGTTAAAAGGGCACTTTAGTTACTCTGTTGTATGTATTTATTTTTAGTGATGTTTTTTGGACTATTAAATATATATATATATATATATATATATATATATATATATAAAATGTATTTTATCAACAGAAAGAGCCAATGCTCAATTAGGTCTTTGTCTCTCTTTTACATTAGATAATCACTTTAGTTGTAAAAATTATTTCAACATTACATCAAATCCAGACCTTAATAAATATATCTCCTTTGTGCCAACCTTTTCTTGGACAATTCCCCTGCCTGCCCCCATCAAAACCTTCTAGACTTTCTGTTCAGAATTTTTATCACCACATTCATGGCCCATAAATGATCAGTTCTGTCTCCAACATCTGCACAGCACCACTGATTTAAAGAAGACATGCCCTCACTAGATATCTTAACCTGATCTATCATTATAGATGTGTGCATTGCTGTGTGATGACAAATAGCATATATATATATATATATATATATATATATATATATATATATATATATATATATATATATATATATATATGTATGTATATATATATATGTATATATATATATATATGTATGTATATATATGTATATATGTGTGTGTGTGTGTGTGTGTGTGTATAACTGTGTACCCTAAGTTCTCATCTGACTAAATCTGAATAAAAGTCAGATTTCTTACTGAGTGCTTTTCATTTTGTTTTGATGAAATGTTCATGACTGGGTGCTCCAAAGCAGCATTAGCCTCACAAATGTTTACTGAGGACGTGACGCTTTGACCACTGCAACGTGCAGATGCTATGAGCAGCAGTAGTGAGTCGTCTCAGCTAATCTGATGGGAGGGAGAGAAGGAATTGAAGCTTTACTGATGCCCCCCAGTGGCATGAGAACATAATTTCTTTGAATTACTGCAGCTCCACTATCTACAAGAACCTACGATCTATTAGACCCTGAACAAACACTAATAGACATATTCACATAAAACATATCAATAAAAAGATTATCATGAAAAAATAACATCCACAGTTATTCGATTGTATCTTCTCAAAGAGAAACAACCCGTTGCTTTTGTCCTCTAACCTGAGGATTTCCGACTGGTCCTCGTGAGCTACTGTCCTGCACTTTCCCTGCTGCAACACACTGGACTCAAATGAAATGGATCTCCAACAGCTTGTTGTGAAGTTCTACACAAGTCTGTTAATGACGCATTAATTTGAGGTGTGTTGCAGGAGGGGAAATGTCTAAAACAGTACTTGTGTCATGTGTTGTTCAGTTTAAGCAGATAAGTCATGACATTATCACAATACTAACATTTCCCTTATTGCTCACTGAGAATGACCACAAACTAATATGAGTGTGAGCGAGCAGCATGTCCCACTGATCTGCATTACTTGTATTGAAACTTTGCTCGTCTCTCTTTCAAAGCAGCAAATGGAAAGCATGGCCAGTGGACCATTTCATTTTGTAGGAATGTTTTTTTATGTTGAGAAGCACCTCTCTGCTTCAGCTCTCTGGTTCAGTAGAACCTGGTACAATGCTAGAGCACCACAGCAGCCTCTAAACTTAGGGTTCTTATAAATAAGAGACAGTTCTGTCGTGAGCTTTTGGTTGTTTAACATGAAATATGCCCTCACAGTGGCATTCAGAGCCTCAGTGGGAAATGTGCAGCAATGCTGCTCAAACATCTGTGCTTCCAGCAGTCCGACCACTCACAAGGTAGTCTGTGAAGGACAACTTCTCTCTGGTATGTGTCAGGATTGTGCCACAGACTTTTTTATAGAGTCTATGCTTCTCTTTTTTCTCTTTTTTTGTTTTGTGGCTCCTGTAGTTTCTTGCTGCTGCTGTTGAGATGTATCTCTGAGGGCTGACCAGCAGTTTCTGTTAGTACATCTAAATATCAAAGTGTCAGAAATCATAAGAAAACGTGGCTGTGTTTTCTTTGCAAAAAGTTATTTTTCTACAATACATTTAAAGCTTTACAACTTTTGTTTATCATTATGACAAAGTTTCTATTGGGAATTATTAAAATGATCTGATCTTATCTTATTACCTGCATACTGCTTTTGAAGCTCTGGAGGGCATGTTTGATAAAAACTGCATTAATGTCCTTCTGTATATATATATATTCATATATATATATATATATATATATATATATATATATGCATATATAAATATATATATATATGCATATATATATATCTATATATATATATAATCATTGGATTGTCGGAGTTTCTCCCTGAGAATATCCCTGAATCACTAAGCTGCCTCTGTGGCTTTTTTGCTGTAATTTTCTATAAGGGAAGTTTTGGGAACTGCATATTTGTGGGGGTTTTTGTAAACATTTAAATACACATCAGATAATTGATGTTTATTCATCAAGTCCATTTTTTTTCTGTGGCATTAACCCTTCGCTTTCTGTTTTTCCTAAAATCCTCTAGGAACGCTTCGCTGAAATCTTCGGACAGGATGCGGCAGCTGAAATCAGGAGATCTCAGGAGAGTTTCAAGAAGTGGCTGCTGGTGGGAATGACCGTGGTGACCGGGGTCGTGGTGGGTTCGCTTTTTGCCCAGAAGCGCCTGTGAGAGAGCAGCCCTCCTTTTTTTTTTTTTTTTTTCTTTCTCATCACTGTTTCCACATGCCTCCTTCACTACTGTCGACAGTGAAATAAAGGTCCTGTTCGTCTCCACCACGCTGCTGACAATGTTTACTGTCCCCTCGTCACGCTTCCTGCAGCAGGCTGAGAATCATCACATCTTGTTGGAACTTTTGAGAAAAGAGACTATTATTCTGTTAATCTTATTCCTTATCCCATCTTATTGTTTTGTGTGGTTCTACACAAAAAAAAAAAAACACAAATATTATTTTTAAGTCATTGCTCCTCATTTCTATTTGTTTCTTCATAATTGCCCCATGCAATTATTAAAGAACTTTTTTTTCTCATTCCTGAATGTTTGTATGTTTTAGTTTTAACAAATTTTTTCTTTTCTCTTTTTTGTTTCCTAATCTCAAAACAGGTTCAAACTGATTCTAGTCTTTAAAATAATCCCATTCTGTCAGATAAAGAAGTGTTGAAGCTTGTGTCGTTGCCCGTCTCCACGTACAGCTCTACATCAAATTTAGGTTTCATACGGAAGCTGAAAGTAGGGGAAGATGTAGCACCTGCCCCGATCACCTTCTGAAGTTTCTATACTCTGCCAGATATCCCGATAAACACCAGATCATCATCTATCCCTCTACACACTGCTCTGTCCTTCATACTCGCTGGTTTTGTATGAATGAGATTTTAGTTAGTGAAAAATTAAAAATCAATGAAGAAGCCTGCTTGGTTGTGTTTGTTGGTGTGTTTGATTTTCGCATCCTCATTAAAATCTAACTGCTCCCATTCCTCCGTGCTCTGTGGCCATCAAATTGTTCTCGTAGAATTTAGGTCTGCCCACCTAAATTTCCACCTAACTTGCCACCCACTTGGCAGTTAGGGGCAGTTAGCCCAACTGCCAGGTGGGTGGCAACTTCTCAGAACCAGTAAAACCACGACTTGTGTAAGCAGTAGGACGCACCCTCCATATTCACCACACGATAGCTGAATAAATGCAGCATCTATTGTAGCAACACATCCAGGAGAGCCGCACTGTTCTCTCACACAGTAATGTTGGTTTGAATACGTGGATGTGAATCTGTCCTTTGGTAACACCTTTTTTGTAACACCTCTTCCCATGTGTTAGGCTTATTTGGATTTTACTGGCTTTAACAAGAAAGGAACATCACATTGTAGTGTTTGTAAGCAGATATAGGGATATTTTTAAGTATCAGATGATAAGTTTAGAATTACACATTGAACTGTGAAACAAGCTGGTTTACTAGAACTTTAATACTTTTACTTTAAATAGTGTGTTTACTTTTGCCCTCAGAAATGGTCATTCTTACCTAAATATCAACATACTAGCTTAGTCCAAGGTTTGCGCAACATCTCATTGTCTGTCTGTAGACAGTTTGCTCATTTGCAGTTATGTACAGCAGCCAAAAATTATACTCAAGTAAAAGTACTGTTACTTTAGGAAAATATGACTGAAGTACAAGTAAGAAATAGTCATCCAAGTAATTACTCAACTAAAAGTAAAAAAGTTCTTATTGAAAAAACTATTCAAGTACTGAGTACTTCCTGAATAACGTCAAGATGTCTTTTAAATTAAATATTAATAAATTAAATATTAAAAAAAGAAGTAAAACATAAATTAAGGCCAAATTTACTGTTATAAACTAAGGCTGAAATGCCGATTTGTTTGGGCAAACACTGTAGTGCATGACATACACTCACCCAGGCCGCCTAACTTCATATATTGCACACATATACTCACATGCATTTACACACACACACACACACACAACTAGGCTAAGTAATCACTATATGCCACCAGTCCAAAGCTTTTCTCTTGCCTACTCACATCAAAAGGCTTTAATAAAAGTCACAGCAGGCCTCCATTATTCATATTATATTATGTTAATCTGAAACATTTAGATGCCAGTTTAACATTAATATAATATATTAACATCAATATTTGCAGCAACAGTAAAAACAATAAGTAGTCAACAGCAACAGCAGTGATTCAACTAAAATAAAAAAGTCCAACCTTATGCAGCAACTCACCTGTGGAGGTGTGTTTGGTTCAACAGGACCCACTAAATATTTCATGTAGTAAAACAAGCCACCAAGCATAAAAAGTTGCATTCACATCATTTACGACCAGATGAACACACTGACAAACTGATGAAGTCAAAAAGTTTTCTCAGCTTTTAACCTGGACTGATAAAAATTTCCTCATTGGCCGGGTCTACAACTGCTTCTGAGTTGGACAAGAACAGATGTGGAGCAGATGTGTGTGGACTAGTTTAGCTGAGCTGCCTCAGTATGAGCTATCCAGCCGCCAGACTGTGGACCTCAACATTATTGAACGTTATCAAGGATTTATCCTCGGTCAGACCTGACTGACTGACTGATTGTCAGACCAGTTCTCGGGTCATTTAGCTGTTCTCCCCGTTTCCCTTAAGAATGACTTCTAGACATTAATCTTTCTATGGAGACCAGTTGAAGTAGGTGTTTTTGCCGGATTTTCTTCTTTTCTTTTTTGCCATCATACATTTTGTCCTCCAATTGTCCAGTTTTGCTTAATGTTTTATGAGAGCAGACTATGCCCATATGCCACATTTTCAGCTAATAGCTCTTTGGGAATCACCTTATTAATGCAAACATAATATTTTATGCCTTATTGTGTTATCTTTGGCATTTTTCATATGTGCAACTAAAGAAATGGGAACAAACGTGACAGAATATAAGGAGGTACCATTTAAAATGGGGTCACAGGTTCATTCCCTAAGTTAGGTGCTAAATAACTTCAGTGTTAAATAGCTTAACAAAGCAGAAAATGTCTAAAGAAAAAAATTTGAAAAAGCTTCAGAAAGTCTAGGTCTAAGATAACTTACTAAAAAGTTTGGCTTCTTGGAAGCAAAAAAAAAAAAAAAAGATAAAATAAAGAGAGGTGAATAAAGAGTTCAGCACTCTACTGTGTGTCTTCTATAAGCTGGTTATTGTCAGACTGATTGGTAATCCGCCAGTTAAAAATGCCTCATAGATGAACCTAAACAATAAAAAAAAAAAAAACTTCAGCAAACGTTATTCTTTATATCTGTTTGCTTCTTTATTGTGGTGATTTGTTTGTAAAATGATAAAATGATTGCCTAAGTGTTGATCATCAAAACTATTGAAGCAATCATCGGTTCAGCTTCTTAAATGTGAGGAGTTACTGTGCAAACAGCCATTAGTTGTGACCAATTGTTGATCTTAAGCGGTTGGCTTCGGTGGGGAGGGTGGACAAAATGGCATCTTTATTTTGCAATAAAATCGTGTGTTTTTGTTTTTTTCCCACATTGTTCCTGTTTGTTTATACTTTTCAGCTATTAGTCAAACTCGGCCTCTATCAGTGACATACTTCATGCTTTATGTCATCCCCACACACAGATTAACAGCCATTTGAAGATATATGTAGCTAACTGACAAAGCATCGGCCTTTCAGGAGATAATGCGGTTCTGCGCCAGATATTCTTCTTTCTTTCTTATTTATTTATTTATTTATTTATTGATCAATTTTCTATAGAAGGAATACAATCGGAATCAAATCAGATGCTGATAGTGGCTGCAGAACTGTGAAACATCCAAACTTTCATAGCTCATCTCATTTCTACTCCACACATCTTTTCCACAATCCAACCCCCCCACCCCACCCCTCCCCTTCAGCCCCTCCTCGCTTCCTCCATCCTCCTCAGACACCTCTAATCTTTTAAACCTCCAGCTGTCTCCCCTCCTTCATGCAGCGCCTCTTCTTCCTCTCTAGTTCCACGCCTGTCACCATAGGTAGACCACATGTGTCAGTTACAGTTTGCCCACCTACTACCTCACACAGACACACATCAACCCACACGAATGCTATTTAGATTCAGGCCACAGGAGACGTAGGGAGAAGGAGACCTCATGCGTCTTTTAAGCATCTATTTATCTCTAATTTAAAGCTGGAGTTGGAGGAGCGTTTATTGTGTAGTGTTTTACGAATGGAGTCAGAAACTACCCACTGCTTCAGACTTGATTTCCTTAAACTCAGCCTTAACGTAACATTCCAGGCTGGAACATAAAGTTGTGAATTGTGGCTTCTCCGGACATAATAAATGTCGCTGTGCCATCAAATAAAGTCAGAAACTATGTTTACGGTCAGACAGTTACACAATGCTACTTTAAAGATCATTGCTTGAGTGTTAAATAAATAAAAATCAGGATTTCCGTGTGAAACACAAGTACGTTCTGAGTGGGAATTCCTCCATCTTCACAGCAGGTTCAGCTCACTGAAGTCAATATAGATCCTCTTTGTGCATTTGTGATTACAGCATTTGCTTTTTTTTGCCAAGGTCTGCTCGAATATATTTCCAGTACAGTATATATAACTATTTTTCTAGTGTATCAAGGAGCATCATGAAGCTGCTCACAACCTTTTCTCGGCTGTCTGGGCCCCGATTCAAACAACTTCCATTGATCCACATTTTGTGTGTGTGTGTGTGTGTGTGTTTCTGTCTGGCAACATGTATCATATAAACATAAATAATTATGTAAATCAAAGTCACTTGGAGGAGGCCCAAATGAAGTATGACAATGGCACAAACATTTATATATAAATGTACTTGTTTAAACTGATTAGAATAGTAGCTTAGCTTAGTGGCATATTTAAAGAAAACAGAACTAATGTCTTTTAAAACTTGAAAACAAAATATAATTGTGCCCCTTCATATGACCTTAAACTCCATCTTTGCATTAATGTGCAATGTCAGTTTTTTTTTTGTTTTTTTTTTTGCTTTGTTTTTTTTCTCAGATTATTCATTGCAATCAAACAAAATGCAAACAAAAAAAAAGGATGGATATGTTCAAATATGAAAAAAAAAAAAAGTCTGGTCCATTCTTGTGTGCAAAATTAAAGTTCACAACAATGTCCAATGGTCTCTTTGTATGTCTTTAGAATGCCATTGTAAAATTTGAAATTACACTGAACCCAATAAAGTCCAATTTTGGAGAATGTCCAGAGTCTGTTTCGTCTTAAAGTGTTGGATAACAGTAGCAAAAAGAAAGAGCTGTTTTAGACATGTCAAATAATCCATGGCTGATCAGAAGTTGAAAACAGCCATTATGAAGTACATTTTATACTCTACATAAGGGGTTCCTAACCTGGGGCTCTATGTTAATTTCCATCCATCCACCATCTATACCACTTCTTAGATTAAGGGTCAAGGAGAAACTGAGGCAGGGCACACTCTGGACAGGTCATCAGTCCACATGTTAATTTCATTAATTTATTTTAACTTAGCTTTATCAAAAGACATAACTACATTATTATATTGAGAATGTAACTTTTGAATATACATATATATATATATATATATATATGTATATATATATCCATCCATTATCTTGACCCGGTCGCGGGTGAGCTGGAGCCTATCCCAGCATTTTAACAGGTGAGAGGCAGGGTACACCCTGGACAGGCCACCAGTCTATCGCAGGGCCAACACAGATAGACAAACAACCATTCACACACACACTCTCTCCTAGGGAGAATTTAGAATAACCAATTAACCTATCATGCATGTCTTTGGACGGTGGGAGGAAGCTGGAGAACCCAGAGGGAACCCACACCTACACGGGGAGAACATGCAAACTCCACACAGAAAGGCCACCGCCCTCAAGGTTCAAACCTCCCCCAGCCAAGATTCGAACCAGCGACCTTCTTGCTGTGAGGCTGCGGTACTAACCACCACACCACCGTGCAGCCTATATATATCTATATATCCATATATATATATATGTGTGTGTGTGTGTGTGTGTGTGTAAAACAAATACATAGATATTTGTTTTTGTTTTTTTCCTCTTATTACATCAAGAAACCTGCATAGTCATTCATCTGCTTCTCAAGAGGAAACAGAAAAGGTGGCTCGGGACTTTGGACAGTATTCCTACTGGCTGATGATGAGGTAAGGTTTTTCAGGCATGTCTAACCGAGAGGCGGCTCCAGGCAAGATTGGCCTGCATAGAAATATCTCAGTATTCTGTTGGATGATCTGGAAGAAGTGGCTGGAGAGAAGGAAGACTGGGTTTCTCAGCTTGAACTGCTACCCCAACAACATGAGCTCTGAAAAGAAGCAGTAGGATGGGCGGATAAAAACCTATAACACCTCCTTACTCCTTACAAACGCCTTAAAAAGCAGAGCCATAGCTTTTTCTTCTGCATGCGATGACATAAATATGCAACTTAAATATGCAGCAAACATTACAACCATTGGTAGAATTGGTTTGTATCCTGGTTGTCCTTACAGTTTCCAAACAGTAATGTTATCAAGAGGAGCCTTATACCCATAAAATGGTAAATGGTAAATACCCATAAGACTCCCCTTGGCAAAAAAAATTTGTTTGGCACAATACAGCAACCAGACTATAATTCTGTTTGCTATGATGCTGGACAGGACAGGTTACAAAAAAAAAAAGCCTCCAGATATCAAACCTTGGTTTAACTTTTCTTTTCCTAGCCACGTCTTCCTTATCATCTGTCTGTAACTCTGACGTATGACAGGTCAGTGAGACCCTCAGTTTCTCTCTTGCCATCAAGTAATCACCTGATCAAAAGTCACAAAAGATTTCAGTGTGCTAAGTCATTAAGGTAAGATAACATGAACATCCAAATCAGGGGCGGTGCTAGGCATAAAGCTCTACTGTGGCACAGGTCCCCTACCACATATCCCTCGTCTCCCTTACACACACACACACACACACACACTCTCTGTGCCACTGCCACATTCCTATGGAAATACTAATTGAAATATTATTGAGTGTAAGAACATATTAAATAAACATGAACACTTTCAAGCATAAGTATAAATGCCATAAGAAACGATGGCAGGTCAGCACTCTCTTCATACACACTCCACGGTAATGGTTAGTACCTGGTTTTCAGGGTGATAGTTCAACTCAATCTGAATAGTTTGTTTAATTTTTGAGCATTAAAGTGTACTGCCTATTTTTCAATTTCACAAAGTGGTCAATCACTTGACTGTGACTCAGCTTTAAGGAAGTCAGGAATTGTTGTGTCTTGTTTGGATGGTCACCGGCTTTAATTCAGCTCTGGTTTGAAGTGACTGGGTCACTTGATTTAGAATCTATTAGATTTTTTTTCTCTCTTAATAAATTATTAAAATCTCAATTAAAATTTGAAGCCGTTTAAAAGATTTGGCACCCTGTCTGAAAACCAAAAGTGTGTTATTTCTCTCTGTTTACGTCAGAAGTCCGCTTTTCTTTAGTATGAAAATATTGTTTTATGTCCTTTATAAGAATTTCTGTTTCACGGTAAGCCTGTCATTTGTTGATGGTCCCTAAACGAGACACTGGTCTCTCTAGTTGAAATATCTGTTGAATATCCAACCTAAAACTGATTTCATTGCGGTCTTACACCCCTTTTTCTCATCTCTCTTTGCTGCTTCCCTTTTGCTGCGTCAAGTGAAAAATTTCCTGATATCCATCCATTAAGTCACGCAATAATATGTTTCAGTTAGTATAAGGTCATTTGGTTTAATTCATATAAATAATATAAAATTGACTGTTTTTGTGACACGTTACGAGACCTCAAACTGCGCTGTGCGCTCACCGCTCACCCGACACACTGAAGTGTCGTGTGTGTGGTTCGCCTGCTGCTCGTGCACGGTGACATGCAGAGACCGAATGTGTCCCTGAGCTGGATCCTCTATTTGGAGTTAACACTCTTGCTATGCGTTTGAGTTGAAATATATATCTTGTGTGAATGTGAATTATCTGAATTAATGTATGATAAATATTTATTGTCGAATTTAATCGTAGCATTTATACCGGGCCACAGTTCATTTATACTGGGACACGTGCCCCAGTAAATGGGGTCTGGGGACCCCGATGATCCAAATTGTATCACTGTAGAGAATGCACACTCCAACACAAAAAATGACTAATCTATATTTTCCTCATTTCTAAATAAGTTTCATAATCTATAAAAGGGGCACTGAAGCATAGCAAAATATGGTTATTCCTTTCCTTTCCCTTTTTGTTTTTTTCTATTTACTTTAAATAAAACCAGTGTTTTGGTAACACCTCTGAAAAGTCCCCTGAACCAAGAACCTAAACTGTATTCCCCATTAAGTTTTCATACTTTTTTTCAAGTTCATTAATAATGGCAAAATGCACTCCACTTACGCCAAACTATTCTTTATGATCCAATATTTTGCATTATTTTATCAGGTTATTGTATAGACCATGATATACAGGTTATTCTGCAATTTAAATAAAAAAATCATTTCTTTCTGGGATTAAGTGTTTTTCATTTCTTTGTCATACATGTTTTGTCTCTTTAGCAAAGACATTATAAAGCGTAAAGATAATTTTTTCACTGTTTTACCGAGGAAAGCTCTTTAAAGTTTTTGAGAATGAATGCCTTTCTGAAAACATTTCTGGTATATTGCATCCTTTCAGACCTTGTGCAAACATGCAAAAAGTAAGTATGTATATATTTTACACACACACCATGTCACATACAATAAACACATAACCGACTCTTTGGCAATTTATGTTTTAGAAATTTGGATTACATCATCTGTAAAAGTTTATATCAGGCAACGTAAGAAATTATTAAAAAGAAAAAAAAAAAAAAAAAACAACTTTAAGTTAAGCTAGACAAAGTATTAAATTTACACTACGAGTAAAAAGTTTGGACACACTAATTGGTGTCCAGTCTTTCGACTGGTAGTGTATGTTGACGCCTGACATTCATGTCATAATTGATAGGCAGGGCAAGGCAGTTTATTTGTATAGCATATTTCATGTACAGGACAATTCAAAGTGCTTTACATAAAACAAAAGCATTACAGATATATAGAAATAGTAAAAGGCATCAACACATAATCACAATAAAATAATAAATTACATTAAAATTATTAAAACCTAGATAAATTAATAAGTTACTGTGCAGATTTCATGCACAGGCGCACGAAAAAAGAAATGTTTTTAACCTGGATTTAACAATGTCTACTAGTGAACGTTTAATCTCCACTGGCAGTTTGTTCCATTTGTTTGCAGCATAACAGCTAAATGCTGCTTCTCCATGTTTAGTCTGGACTCTGGTCTGGACTAGTTGACCAGAGTCTTTGGATCTAAGAGCTCTGCTAGGTTTATATTCTCTGAACATATCACAGATGCATTCTGGGCCTAAACCATTCTGGGATTTGTAAACAATCAGAAGGGTTTTAAAATCTATTCTGTGACTGACTGGAAGCCAGTGTAAAGATTTCAAAACTGGTGTGATGTGTTCAGATCTCTTAGTCCTGTTTAAAACTCTAGCAGCAGCATTTTGGATGAGCTGCAGATGTTTAATGCTCTTTTTAGGAAGTCCTGTTAAAAGATCATTACAGTAATCCAGCCTACTGGAGACGAATGCATGGATGAGTTTCTCTTGGTCTTTCGGGGAGACTAAACTTTTAATTCTGTTGATGTTTCTGAGCTGGTAAAAAGCTTCTTAGTGAAGCTTTGATGTGGCTGCAAAAAGTCAGATCTGAGTCTATCAACACTCCAAGGTTATGAACTTGGTCGGTGATTTTAAGAGCCCGAGTCTCCAGGTGTTTGCCAATGCTAACCCTCTTCTCTTTGCTACCAAACAGAATATTCTCAGTTTTGTCTTCATTTAATTGTAGAAAATTCTCCCTCATCCAGGTGTTTATTTACTCCAGACACTGACCCAATAAGTCTATTGGACTGCAGTCATCTGGTGACAGAGACACATAAAGTTGTATATCATCTGCATAACTTTGATAATTAATGCTATAGTTCTATACAAGTTGAACAGAAGAGGTCCAAGGACTGACCCCTGGGGTACTCCACAAACCATGGCCACTCGCTCAGATTCATAGCTGCAGATCTTAACAAAATAACTCCGGCCTTCTAAATAGGACCTGAACCAGTTATGGACCGCTTCAGAAAGTCCAACCCAGTTTTCCAGCCTTTGCAACAGGATTCTGTGATCTACAGTATAGATCAATATATAGATAGGAAAGCAATTGATCAACTTTAATTCATAATGCTGTTACTCTTGATACTGATGAAGATAATTTTAAAAATGTTTATTTAAGTCACTTTATTTCATAACTTAGCAAGGTTAAATTTTGTCTGCAGAATGGATCCTTACCAGTTCTTACGAGAACTCCCGACATCATGCAATTTCCAGTCTTGTCCTGGGTCTTCACATTTTTGGATAGCCTTGTTTATGCGCTCATCACTCTTATAGTTTGGTCACCAAGTAACACCACTGTTATACCATGACTCAGGAATAATATTTACAGTCCTGGTTTCATAAAATTCCACGACAAAACACATCTGAAAAAGAAAACATCACATATTTAACTAAATGTTACATAAGCTTTTAACTATTTCAAACACTTTGTTTTCCATTTTTGACCCAACATTTTCCTTCGGCTTTCAGTTTTTTTTTTTAACAGTCTGTAGTAAAGGCAGTACCAGTCAGACGTGTGGACACACTGGGAAAGTATATCCATACATTTGACTGGTACTGCATGTTATCACAGTTACTATGCGATGCAGGCAAAATGCATTGGTAATGATACAAACCACCACATCTTTGTTGGATTTTGTAATTGGTGTTTGTTTTAAGGATGGTTCGAGCATCCCTGGGCAACTTTGTGTAAGAAAGTCTCAGCAAACTAAGAAGGGCTGTGAGGGCTACTATGGAGTTTGTCTCCTCACTAACAATGTCCTCCACAGTACTGTCCATGTACAAAAAAAAAAAAAAAAAAAGTAAATGCTGTGAATCCTAACTCTGGCTGCTTTTCAGCAAAACTGTAATGAAAAAAAAAAATTAATTAAAATTAAATTTTGCATGGTGTGTGATTACTTTAACTTTAAGACCTCTGAGCACTTACATTTATATTTTGTATTTTTGGGATTTTCACAAACCGCATAGTTGTCTGTAATTTCAGTGGGATGAAGTGCTTCCCTCCCAAACATCAGAAAGTATGGAGAATATTTAGTTGTTTTGTTTGCAGTGCAAACATAACAGGAGCTAAATACTCATCCCATCTGTTAGGTCTTGTTTAGACAAGTTTGCAGAGGGCCCTGGAAAATTACAATAAACTTTTAAGATTATAAATTACTTTAAGAAAAACAGAATTTTGCTAATGACATAGAAAAGCGAGATAGTGATGTCCTCCTTTCTACCAGACCATTTGTCTGTGGATGAGAAGGACCACACAGACTTCTCTGATTTCCTATGGTGCACACACTCCTGTTGATCTGTTAGAAACATATAAAATAATTGGCAATTCAATAACATGTTTAAACCTTGAGAAAAAATAATAAATACAATACGTAAAAATTAATAATTGCAATATTATCGCAATTACAAACTTGCTTTCTTGGTCGGTGAGTATTCTCAGGTACCTTAAGCTGATAGACAAATTTTATTATCTGCTCTGTGATCTCATCAGCATGCTTTGATTTAACAGGGTAGGCTTGTGGTCACTTTGTGAAATAATTAACCATTACGCATACTGGTTACCACTGTTAGTTGTTTTCAGTTTCCATATTAAATCCATGCCAGCCAGCTCAAATGGCTCTGTAACCTGAAGACATGTATAAAGAAAGTGAAAATTTCACTTAGTGGCATGCGGGACATTCTGACACCTACATAAAAATTATAATTTGTTATATTAACTACAATAGATCATGAGAAGTAGCTGCATTTAAAAAAAATATTAATTTTATATAAGCCAATTGAGTCTTGGTATTAAGGTCTTTGGCTCAATCATATAATCATAAATAAACATAATATAAACACCAATTACATCTCTATTATTAATTTATTTATTTAACTGATTTTTATGGGGATATATTGGATATTCTTACCCACTTGTCCATGTCTTTGGTCATCCCTGGCCAGTAAAACTGTCTGGAAATTGCATCTCTGTTATTTTTCTGGCAAGTATGCGCTCCTGTTGGACTCAAATGAAAATCTATAAAAATGGCATTGGCATCTTCTGGACAACAAACCATTTTGTTTTGATGTCCTCTTAGTCCTTTGAAATTGTTACAAATATTCTCCTAAAAGATACATTATAAAATAAGAAAACCTTATTCATGCTACAGTATGCTACAATGTGAGCTTATCAGCAAAATAATATAAAGCAAACAGACCACACCAACTGTAGTGATAACATAAATGGAAAATTAAATATATATTTAGCTTAAAAAAATACTTTTGCCAAACCAAACTTTAAAAGTCATAAACAGGTTGATAGATGTAGGTAGAGAACAGAAGAACCAAAAAATTAGCAAAGGGTAAAAGTTCATAAGCCAAGTAACAGGCCTAAATTACACTAACCTGTATCTTGGCACTTTTTGTCTTAATTCATTTGTTTGGCCTTTAGTAGAGTCTGCTTTGAATTTTTCAAGATGCTTGTAGAAAAGAATCGCCTCATATAATTGTGCATCCATCTTGGCACTGGGTCATTTAGCTCTATGCACTGACAATTTTATGAAGCTAATTTTAGCCACACCTACGAAGCCAGTTACACAAATTGCAGTTACAGCAGCGCATATTATTGGCACAGTGGAAAAAAAATCCATACAAAAAATCCATACTATATGTTTTTTGTCTTTTTTTTCTTTCTTTGAGGAGTGTGTGTGTGTGTGTGTGTGTGTGTGTGTGTGTGTGTGTGTGTGTGTGTGTGTGTGTGTGTGTGTGTGTGTGTGTGCGTGTGTGTGTGTGTGTTGTTACTGAGTAAATTGTAGAGTGTTTGACTTAATTATATCTACTTATGAGGTATATGCTCTCAGATAAACAGTTCTCAGCAACCTTCAAATTTACACTGCCAAATAATGCATCCACCTCCTTGTGCTGGAGGTGGAGATGTTTGGATAAAACATGTTTGGATAAAACTCTGTTTTCTAGATCATATTAAGGTGTGTTTTGAGTGATCATTGTGAGTTTCTTATATATAAAACTTACATACTGGTATATTGAAACAGGGGATGCAAGCCTTAAATCTGCTTTGCCACATAATGCATCCCTCTCCTGGAGCTTAAATACAAAGTGGTGGGATTGAAATGGTGTTTTCCACATTATAGCTATTCTATCTGGACTCATTATTGTGAGTTCCTTACATGTAACTTATGTTACCCCTGCCCCTGTTTAGGTAAGACTGAAAACCTACTTTTTTAGATTAGCCTTTGACACTTTATAGTGGTGTCACTTGAGAAACTATTGATATTTATAATTTATAAGTGTACTATGGGTTTTTTTTAATCTTGTTTTTTATCTCTGTCCAGCACTTTGATCAACTAGAGTCGATAAAATAAATTTTGATTGATTGATTGAAAAAATAGCTATTAGCCATATAAAACTTCTAACCAATTATAAGTCACGGGCTAATTTTACTAAGTGACTGAAATGCTGCCAAAAACACTGTGGACAGAAAAAAGTTACACTTTTAAAATGAGCTAAAGAAGAGAATAAAGAATGTTTTACTCAGTGGGGTAGCCATAAATATTACTGAAGTACAACTCTCAAATAATGTATTTCCATAATAACCAACAACAGTAAAAGCTACATTGGTTCTAGATGTAAAATGTCTCAAAAATTATGATGACACGAGTAAATTTTACTTGCTTAGTTGTGCGCGCTCATGCGATGGGCATGTAAATCTGAGCAGACATGCTGTTCTTGGCACAACACCGGCCCAGAGCCGGATCCATCCGGAGTCAGCTGCTGTCTGGGTATTTATTCATTGTTGTAATAGCTTTAATATATAACATGTGGTATGAAAGGTAATATTTGATTTTGCACAAATGTCTCACATTTCACATCATTTCCCTGATTTTATCATGTATCGTTGGTGTAGCAGTTTCCTGTTTCTCCAGATATTTTGCATATGCCTGGGTCAGAGTTGCCATGGCAGTAGGGACATTCTCCTGCCAAGTTTGGTTTTTATGAATCCCAAAAGTTGACTATAATTCACATTTTTGTATTTACACCACCTTTATAAATGACGCCCCAGAGCAGCCTGGACAAGGCCAGGAAAAGAGATGAAGCGCAGAGGAAAGAGAAGCCAGGATATGACAGCTCTTACAGTGACAGTGAGGGAGAATGAAAGTTCCACTCTCAGCCTCATCCTACAACATCCACTCCTACTCAGTGGTGCCAAAAGAAGATGGCTAAGCAGCTTTGAGAGAGCTTGAAGAAACCCGAGATCGATGCTTTTCAGCTTTTCATACTGAGAAGAACCGACCTGCCAAGAGAGGTGATCTGCACAAGAAGACTGGTTACAAGGAGCTACAGATGCAGAAGCCAGCTACGAGGAGAAAGACGAATTAGTTTTCATGATAGGGTGTATCTATGGATTTCAAAGCAGGAGGAGATCTGTGTGGAAACACAGCTTGCTACAGAAGCTGGGAGACGACTTTGGACAAAGTCTGGGGAGTCCTCACCATGGAGGAGATTCTGCAGAGAGCAGAACTTTGTTGTTATGTGTGAACGATCTGGAGCTGTTTGCAGCAAACACAGTGTGGAGGACTCAGAGAGACATTTCTGGCCAAAGTTAACCGTGAAAATAATATTCTGATGAAGCCACAATGAAAAGACAAAAATGTGAGAGCCATCGTGTCAGGAGCCTATCAACTGTGGAGAGATGTCACAGGAAATGATGCAGAACTGGTGCATCTCTCAGTCACTTCATCTTTCTGATTTGAGACATTTGTCCCACAATTGGAATTGTTAAGATGTCACCCACAGAAAAAAAAAGTTAGGACTACTGCTTTTTCAGCAGACCTGAGGCGGACCTCTGCCCACCCAGCTGAGCCCATTTTGAGCAATTACATGCCACAAACACGTAAATAAGTGTTTAGACCTCCAGCCATGCATTCGGACCGTTCCTGCGGTGGCCTCGGATCTTTTCTCTTCTGTGGTGGCTGCTGGTTGTCGGGGGCCCTCTTTTCTGTGCCTTGGAGGGGACTCGTTTATATTTCCATGAGTGACAAATCACTCCTAATGTTTAGTACACACACATCTCTCTACACAGACACATACACACATGCAAACACACACCCACACACACATATTATTTGCTGATGTGTTCGTTGCTGTTTATGGTTTTTACTGTTTTCGTTTTTTCTTCTCACAGGTGCCCCTATAGATTGTCTGTTGTGTTCCCATAGAAGCCTTTAGGATGTTTACTGTGTCTTTACAGGTGTTGCAGCTGTTTAGTCTCTGTTTAGCTTTGATTGCAGTTGCTGTGGTTTGTTTTCTACCTGTTGTTTAGTTTTCCACTTTTCTAATTTTTCTCATCCGATTTCTCGGTTATTACTCTGCTCTGGTCCAGTGGTTATAAGCAAAAGCGTATTTTAAAGTAATTATAAAGCAAAACTTTTACGATTCAAAGGGAGCCCACTATCCAAAAGGCTCGTCTTGGCAGAGTAAATTTGTTTTGCACAATATGTCAGCCAGATCATAATTGTGTTGTGATGATGCTGGAGAAGACAGTTTGAAAAGAGAGAGAGAAAAAAGATATGGTTACATGAGGAATGCCACAGTAATTATTTTGACAGAAGGCGGTGCTGTGTTTGGAGAAGAGCCGGACTGGAGAACCAGAGGTACCAGAGACCACCCAGAGACACTAACATTGAATGGGATCCTTTATTTTAGTGAATGTGGATCATATATGCAAAAACCATACTGTTCAAAATGGACCAAAACCATGATTCGAGGTCAGAGAACTTGACTCTGTACCAACTCAGTCCCAGTCCAGTCGTCTGTTTACTTCCACTGGCCCTTCTCATAGTCCCACTTGGCGGAGAATCCCTGGACCGGGTTAATCCTCATGTCCAACATCCTCTGCAGCTGCTTGGCCTGCCACTCTTCTTCAACGGTTCTAGGGCGTGGAGGATAGACTGGAGAAAACAAAACAAAGAGCAGTAACATCCAGACAAAAACACCTTAACATTTCTTGTTCTTAGCTACTTTTAAAACAACTATCAAACTTAAATGACAGAAAAAAAATTGAGCAGAAAAAGCAGATTTTACCATAAACTCTCTGCCACCAGACCACCAGGCCAGTGAAACCCAGAAAGAAGAAGATGCCACCCAGGACAGTCATCCACTCAGATGTCTTCTGCTTCATTTCTGGGTAAGTCTGGCAGAATGTGAGACGATACACTGCAGCAGGGGAGAAAGGAGTATATATCATACTTCAATATATGAAATGAAATGAAATGAATGAAAAATGAAAAATACTTTATTAATCCCAAAGGGAAATTCAATATTGTAGTAGTAGTAATTTTTTAGTAAAACAATCACATTAATTAATTAAGGGCTTTGTTCTTCAGCCTGATAGCTGCTGGAAGGAAGGATCTTCTGTATCTCTCTGTCTTGCATCGGACTTGAACAAGCCTCCCACTGAACACACTCTGTTGCTTCGTCACGGCGTTGTGTAGAGGGTGTGAAGGATCTTCCATTATCTTCGTCAGCTTGTACAGAATTCTTTTTTTGATGATCAACTCCAGCGGCTCCAGAGTTACTCCAAGCACAGAACCGGCTTTCTTGATCAGTTTGTTAATTCTTTTCAAGTCTCTGGTTCTGATGCCGCTGCCCCAGCAGATTGCTGCAAAGCTGATTGCACTTTCAACAACAGACCTGTAGAACATTTGCAACATTTTGGTGCAGACGTTAAAAGATCTCAGCTTCCTTAAGAAGTAGAGTCTGCTCTGACCTTTCTTGTAAATGTACTCAGTGTTGCTTTTCCACTCAAGTCTGTTGTCCAGCTGAACTCCAAGGTACTTGTATTCCTCCACCACCTCCACCTCCTCTCCCATGATGGAAACACTTCTATGTGTGTTCTTGTTCCTCCTGAAGTCAACAATCATCTCCTTTGTTTTCTTGGTATTCAAGATGAGATGATTGAGATGATTGTCATATATATATATATATATATATATATATATATATACATATGTACATATATATACTAGGGCTGTAAAAAATAATGTGCTAACGGCGGTAACTTCATGTGCTGCATGAAAAGCCCCAAAGCCCCATACATCCGTCATTTCTTTGTTAACACTGCAGGACACGGGGAGACAAGAAAAAGATGAGCCGGCTGGCTCTATGGATGGATTTAACAATAAACACAACATCGGCTCTTCCTCACTCACACACACGCCCCCTTTCAAACCTGCAGTGGGCAGGTGCACAAACACGAGACAGACAGGAGGTGGATTCATGGCGAAGGTTAAAAGTTAAACATTAATGGCCATTATTTTGCACGGGGCCCAAGAGAAAGAGAAGACATGATATATGGACCCATTTTCGCTACATTGAAGTGGAGAAAAAAAACAAAACCTTATGCTTGATTTTAGTCAAAGGGAAGGAGAATATGGTCTGGAAATGTAGCTGGAAAAACACAACAAACCTGAGGAGACATGTCACAGTTCACCACAAAGACATTGTGGTAAGGTAACAAAAAGTTTGGTAGAGGTTGTTTTTAACGTAACATTAAACCACCGGCTGTAATGTTCCATCAATAACATTAAACCCCCTGCAAACCACTGGCTAACTTACTAGCTTCTTAGCATGTAGCGACTGTAGCCACTTGTTGATATTGTGCGTGAAGTTGAATTTATGCTAACTTAGATATGTTATACTGGTTGGGGAACTATGTTTTCAGTTGGATTGCAAGTCCAACTCACTAAGAAGCTTTTTACCAGCTCAGAAACATTAACAGAATTAAAAGTTTAGTTTCCCAGAAAGACCAGGAGAAACTCATCCATGCATTCATCTCCAGTAGGCTGGATTAGTGTAATGGTCTTTTAACAGGACTTCCTAAAAAGAACATTAAACATCTGCAGCTCATCCAGAATGCTGCTGCTGGAGTTTTAACCAGGACTAAGAGATCTGAACACATCACACCAGTTTTGAAATCTTTACACTGGCTTCCAGTCAGTCACAGAATAGATTTTAAAACCCTTCTGATTGTTTACAAATCCCAGAATGGTTTAGGCCCAGAATACATCTGTGATATGTTCAGAGAATATAAACCTAGCAGAGCTCTTAGATCCAAAGACTCTGGTCAACTAGTCCAGACCAGAGTCCAGACTAAAGATGGAGAAGCAGCATTTAGCTGTTATGCTGCAAACAAGTGGAACAAACTGCCAGTGGAGATTAAACGTTCACCAAATGTAGACATTTTTAAATCCAGGTTAAAAACATTTCTTTTCTCATGCGCCTATGCATGAAATCTGCATGTTAACTTTTTAACTTATCTTGCTTTTAATCATTTTAATGTAATTTATTATTTTATTGTGATTATGTGTTGATGTTTTTTACTATTTCTAAATATCTGTAATGTCTTTGTTTTATGTAAAGCACTTTGAATTGTCCTGTACATGAAATGTGCTATACAAATAAACTGCCTTTCCTTGCCTATGTGGAAGTGTAAAAAATTGCAGTTCACCCTTCATCCACTAAGGGCTGGCTTCAAAACAGAGCAAATCCCCATTGACTCCCATGTTAAAAAGACCAACTTCACAGCAGAAATAAACATGTTTAAAGCCTGGTACAAAAATCCATTTTAGGATTAATAGGTCATTATATATGACAACTGTGAGGGGGAGCAGAAAGAAGGGAGAGTGCAGCTGGCTAACAGCTTGCCTTGGCTTTAACCCGCCGACCTCCGTTAGCCGGTTTTATATATATATATATATATATATATATATATATATATATATATATATATATATATATATATATATATATATATATAATAGTATAAATATAAGTCTAATAATGTCTGTGTATGTATTCAAATGTATTAATTTCCTCCCATTAAAGAAGGAGAAAACAGCTGTCACTCAAACTCAAGTTTAAATTGACAAACAGTAATCATAAATAAAAATTTTATGAAAATCATTGAATTGTGGCTCATCAGAAATATTTTTAAAACTCAAGCAAACAAGCATGGTGGGACCTGTAAGCTAATATTTTGTTAAACAGACCTTTAAGGCAATCAGGTGTTTTCTGTAACTCTCAGACTTCTGCACCTGTTGACAGGTATTTTGCTCCACTGCTAATCAACAAACTGGGCTAATTTGTCCGGAACAGTATTTATTTTGTTTTCTTTACAACCACAATTTCAAAGCAATGTGTTATTTTACTAAATAATACTTCAGATTTTTTATTTTTATTATTACCTTTTTCAGTTTCTTGTTATTCAAGTGACTATTGTGAATTATATTTATACATATAGCTATTGCAGTTAAGATACTGTATCTGTTTTAAATATAAAACACATATCACTAAAAAGTCCCTCACTGTGGGCTAAGCCCTGGATCTTTTTCAATCCTAAATCCACCCCTGCTCCCATGCCCCCTCCATGACCCTGAAGACGGTCTACTGATATTTTCATATCTTCACAATCAATTTAATGGTAATCTGCATATCTTCTTCATACATGTTAAAAAACCCTGACTTGCTATATAATGACCGTGATTCTTTCATTCTTCATTGTGTTCTATTCACTATAATAATAAGGTTGACATCTTTAATGACATCCTTGAGGTTTCAGTTAATAAATTATAAGCATTACTCTACCATTAATACAAGTGGCTAAATTGGTTGCACCATTCCACTATTTTTATAAGTGTTAAAATGTTCATTCAGTGTTAAAGTGTGCATTCATTCATTTAGTTTCTCCAATTTTGAATAATAAAGGTTAATTACAATAATCTCAGTCCAGAACTTAAATCGTTGCTTCCTCAGCACTGTGACTTTACTTACAGGCAAGCTTCTCCTCTTTGGTCAGTTTTCCCCACGGTCCTTTCTCCTTCTGTTTTAGGCTCTTGTCGGCATCAGTCAGAACATCTTTGTAGGGTTTGTCCGGCAGGGGGATGTCCACACGATCACAGTACATTGGTTTGGACATGTCTACTGTCTCTGACAGCTCTGGAGGGAGGAGAAGGGTCATTTTAAGGACAAAATGTAAAGATGCTTTAAAATGCACCTTCTCTAATGTGTACAAAATTGCACTAAAGAACATCTGTCTCTGTGGGCATCTGGTACAGTAGTGCCATCTGCTGGTTTCTCATCATATTTAAAATAATAGGATTATATAGGAATAATAGGAACTATTCTTAACTATTTTAATGCTCAGCCTGTTTTTCAGTGCAACAACTGAGATTGTCATCAACTAGTTAAAAAGGAGGAGGATGAAGAGGACGTACCGTGACTTTGGCTTGCCATCCTCACACTGCTGGTGTTCATGGCCACTGTCGTGTGACGAGCCAGCTTTCCCACATGCCCTGCAATCAAACGCTGCATCTGGAAAATAACAGGTGATTGAGTTTATTATTCTGTTACAAACAGGTGACACTCTGTGCCTCATTTATATTACTATTATTATTATTATTGTTATTAATATTATTATAACACTTGGTCATTTTTTTGCCTTTTTAAGGAAAATATTAATTTTTATTAATTTCATTTTTAAAAATGTTCAAATACTTCTGCAATACATCTTGACATAGCTGAATCAGGAACAGATTAAATTCTTGTTTAGGATATTTAGTTGCTGAAGTAAAGTAATGAAACTGATTATTTTCTTTTGGTTGCTTCCAATCTCACCTGCACCTGCTCAGCACACCTGCTTCCACTTACCCTCAACAGTAGTTCAGCCGCCACGTTTTCCCTTCCTCTCACTGAAATTTTGGATTTTTTTAGTCTTTTTCTTGGCCTCATCATCTTGATTTGTCTCTCTTCCTTTAGTTTTATTTACACTGCCATTAGTCAGATTTAACTGAGCAAATTAGTAAGAGCCTCTCATGTTTGTGCTGCTTTTTTCCCAAAGATATTAATAACAGTTTAACCCCGTTTTTTTGCAAATTTAAAAACCCCTTCTGGCCTTTGTTTATATTGTTTCTTTTCATAATATTGATTTATTGTTACTCTCATTCATTAATTTTCTAAATGGTAAATGGTCGGTATTTATATAGCCCTTTACTGTATCTGGAATGATACCTAAAGCGCTTTACATCATATATCACATTCACACATTTGCGGACTGATGGCGGAAGCTGCCATGCAAGCGCTTAACTATGATCCATTAGGAGCAATCTTACTCAATGACACCTCAACATGAACTCGACTTGGCCGAGGATCAAACTGGCAACCCTCAGGCTACAAGACGACCGCTCTGCCTTGCTGAGCCAAACTGCCCACAACAACAAACAATACAAATCAGGGACGCATTATAGGTTATTTGTGTACTTTTATATTATTATTCATATTTATATTTTAATTGTTATCAAATTTTTAAATATTTAATTTTCTTTTTCTTATTCCAGTCTTCTTCTTTTTATTTTTTCCAGATTTTATTTTTATTATTTTGACTTTGTTTTTATATAATTGTAAATAAATTCAAGTGTTAAAAGGTTCAATTGTTGTTCAAGTTGTTAACAATTTTGTTTGTGGAGGCTGAGGTTTTTGTTTTGTTAAGCAAAGTTTTTAACATTGAGTTATTTTGTTATTATTTTATTATTTATAGATGTGTGCATTTTTCCAAGACTGACAAATAATTAGAATTAAAATTTCACCTGGATTTTATTTTTGTGTTAATGTTTAGAGCTAAACCAACCAGTTGTTCATTATTTTCAGTGTTGTCCAGTCCAAATAATTAAATAGTAAGCTGTTAAAAAGGCTCCTGAAAAGTATTTACCAACTCAGATTGGTCAGTTTTCTGGGCTGACCCAGAGTTGGCTACCTTTTAAACTTTGATATCTTAATGTTATGGTGATGTTACACTCTTAAAAAGGACGCTGCGGCCGATCCTTAGTGTTTTAGTGTCATTAATTACTGATTCACATTTATGTAATTAAAGTTACTACTGTTCTGAACAAACAGCAAATAACAGTTCCTTCTAACTTGTAATTACTGTGAATCATCACTAATGACAAATTTAAACAGTAATTGTACATTTCTTAAAGAAAAGTCTTATTTTGAAGATAACTGTAAACTCTGTTTAATGTTACGCTTTTATTGTGAAGGGTTTACCGGAAGTTACATACCGTTGCTAATGGCCATTGAATATCCTAGCTCATACTTCTTTGCACACAGAAAAAGTTTATAGAACATTTTCAGGCCATACATCAGTGGAAGCTAACCTTGCACTAATATCCCCTTGTTACAATCCAGCAAAGCACTTAGTAAATTTTAACAATGTGCTGAAACATCATTAGCCTCCCTAGTGTTAGCTTGCTTGTCCCAGGATAATATACTGTTGCAGACCTTACGGTCTCTTTCCCAAGTACACTTAAGTCACAGTGATGGTCAACACATCCCTTGCAGTCACACACTGTACAACTTTATAAGTTCACTCTGATTGTGATTTGGTGGCTGCTTACCTGTTGGAACACAATAATAAAACATTTAGTCCCAGCCTCTCGTGTGCTGCTGTGTTATACACATCTGCCTGACAACTCACTCTACTGGTGACGTTGTGTCAGCTCACCGATTTTCCAACATAGGTTAAATCATATAGAGAATAAAGTTAATTTCCTATGTGGTCATCAGTACAAGTTTAAATGAGGGGGTAAGATATTTAAACAGGTCACTCTATTCAGTGTCTATAAACACATAATGCCACACTCTCCCCGACTTTTTGTAATGTCTCCCAATGTTTCAGACTTCAACCTTACCAAGGCTGCCCTATGTGTCTCAGCTCAATATACTGAGTTTCCGAAACTTCACACTGTTCTGCGACCAATGATGGTTGTCTCAGTTCCTCATAACGCAATATGACCAGTGGGTGTCTGAGTCTATGTGAGTGTGTTCTTACTACTGGTGCTAGATTTTCACTCCATCCAACATGCTTAGGAACCGGCGAGACAGCTGGGTGCAGTTCATTTTGCTCCACAAGTGATGACGCATAAGCAACCCCTTCGCTCTGCAGTGGTGCATCTTCTTCTGACAATGAAGTACCCTTCTCGAGCTGGAAGGGCTCTGCCTCCGAATTCAGCAATGTCTGAGTCTGCTGCCTCTCTATGCTGGCGGACTGAAGGTGCTACTGGTATACGTCGTTGTCATCATCATCCTCCAATGTCATCCGCTGCCTCTGGTTGTGATGGGATGTCCTCTTCTTTGCAGGCTGTTCGAAACTCTTATGCTGTGGTTCCCTAGTGCAGACGACAGCTAAAGTCAGCACCAGGTAGGTGGCTGCATGGCATCTGTGGGTTTCTGTGGACCACTTGGTCTTGCCCCTTGCCATGCTCAGAACTGATCTGAAACACTGGGCAGTCATCACCCATCCTCTCTGTCACTTGGAAAACTTGGTCCTTCCAGTAGGACTGAATCCTCCCTGTGCTTCCTCTTGGAGTGAGGTTCCATTTGAGGACCTGATCACCAGGCTCTAGAGCACTACCTCTGACTTTCTTGTCTTATTGGCCTTTCAAACTCATCCTTTCTTTGCAATCCAGGTCTGCATCCTCCATTTCCATTCACTGACGTAGTTCTCATAGCTCGCATGGGCTTTGTCTCTCTCAAAGTTGAAAAAAGAGATTGGCAGGCGCAGAGAGCTGCCAAAGATGAGGTGGTAGGGTGCATACCCAGTGCTTTCATTTCTGGTGCAATTTTGACCTTCGCCAAGGACTTCTTCCAATCCTTCTTCTCCTTCTATTCTAGGGCTCTCAGCATGGAGAGCAGGGTTTAGCTGAACTGCCCCACCTGCCCATTTCCCTGAGGGTGATATGGTGTTGTGTGTGAGCCCTGGATGCTCGTGAGTTCTTTCAACCTCACCATCAGTTTGTTTTCTAACTCAGCCCCATGTTGTGGTGCTTTTTATGTGGGAGGCCAAACTTCAGTGCGAAGTCATTAAAGAGCTTCTCAGCTACAGTCTTGGCTGATTTGTTTCTTGTCATGTAGACCTGTGCAAACCTCGTAAAGTGATCCATAACCACTAATATATATTTCTAACCGTTTTTTCACTTGTCCAGACTGTCATCTGGCATTCAAGATAGTCCATCAGCATTGTTCTTCTTCCCAGGACGATAGTGTATCATGAAGCGATAGCCAGCCAGCTCTGCCACCCATCTGTGAGCTGCATTGAGTTTAGCAGTTGTCTGGGGTTATGTTCCGTATATACCATGAAAGATGAAGGATGGGGTTCCTGGCCACTTCAGTTAAGTCTCATCTAGCCCTCTTGTCTTTGATACAGCACTGCACCCAACCCATTGTGGGATGCATCACAGTGGAGTGCAAACAGCTGGTAAAAGTCAAGGTATCCGAGGATGAGGGGTTTGGTAAATAACTTTTATCTGCACTAATATTTGACACCATTTTTTTCTTTTAGATTTTAAGAATTTTGGGCCCTGGGGTAACTTCACTTGGGTCCCTTGGTTGAGAACCACTAGAGGAGCAAAGTATGAAGAAAAAAGTGAACCAATCAAAACACACCAGACAAGTTGAAGCAGGCAAAGTCAACGAATAATCCAAAAAATTCCAGTCCAATAAGGGTCTTAGAAGCTTTATAAGGGTTTTAATTAAATTGATTGCTTTGTTTTATGTGCAACATTATAAGACAGTAAATGTCAAACCCACATCCAGTGATATTGTCTTTTTAACAAAGTTAATCTAATTCTTAAGCTGGATAGAAACACTTACAGCAAGTTATATTTTTAACCTCCAGCAGGGGACCACTGAAAAGCAGCAATAAGTTAACGAATGGCTCATTAAAGCAAACCCTACTGTTGGGCTATATTTACACTGCTGCTCACACAAATATGTATAAATTTTTCAAGCATTTCTGTTGTCTTTAATACTTGATGTTGCAGTAGTGTGAATATTTACCCTGCTTCTTATTGAAAAACAAACAGTCTGTTTGTTATTTACAGAACCTCATTAAGTGGTTTATGAAGGTGGCCTGCATGAATGCCAAATCCCTTCTTCAACCATCTGGCCATCTCTTTATCTTTCAATGTTACCTCAAATGAATGGAAAGCCAGAATTCAGCTTTATAATCTTTGACACTGAAGATTTGGTCTGCTCAAGCTCTTCCACGAATACAATGCTACAGCGTGAAAGGAGGGAAGCTTTGAAGTCCTGTTGATGTTTACCAGGAACTTTGTACAGAGATACAGACCTGTCTCTCTGAGCCAGAGGACACTTTATGTATCTCTTTGATCATGCCCCTTACCGTATCTACATATCTATATTAATCTGTTACTTTATTTCAGAGTTTAATGATTTACACTACACTAATGTAGTCTTCTGCACAGCTCTGTATTTGTCAGGAAATGATCTGCCGTAGCACACGGTCTGCATTTCAAACTGGTCTTCACAAAAATGGCCCAGCCCTCTACCCCCGCCCCCCCCACACGTACACCAAAAGGAAAGAGTTGGAAATTGGCTGTGAGTCAATTTCAGAGTTCCTTTTGACCTTCTTATGGGGACGAAGGTAAACCTGTTTTGCTAACATACATGCCCTGCAAAGACAGAAATTAATTCAGGGACTACATGAAAAATAATTTAAAGAACCACTTTAAAGCAGCACAGTTTAACAACTGTACAGCACTGTTTGACCAACTCTGCTGCTTTAACACACTTAGCTTACCTAAAAACTTCTAGAAATCCCTTGGCTCAGACAGTGTCTATCCTTCCTGCACATACTTCAAATACTTATCTACTTGAAATTAGAGTCTGTGTTAGTCGTGATGTATGTGTGTGCGTGTGGGTGGGCAAGAGGGGGGTGGGGGGGATATATCTATTTTTCCATCTATACCCGCAAGTTTTCCATCTGTTTATTTGAGCTATCAAAGACAAATACTCACAGTAGTCCTGAGATTGTAAGATGCAGCAGCAGAAAACCAAATCTTTGAGAAAAGGGCTGTCTTGGCCTTGTTTTTGTCCTGTCTCTGCTAACGATAAGCAGGAACTAAATGGTAGGTTGGTGATGGAGGCTACTTGTGAGGAAATGGGAGAATGGGAGGGACGAAAGGAGCTTTAAACAGGGGGTGGGACAGATGAAAATAGTACAAGTAAACATTAAGCAGAGCATGTGAAAGAACTGGCAGAAAGCGAGAGAGAGGGCTGAGTTCAGACTACAGAACAAAAATGCCACACAAGGACATTTAGTCTGTTTTATACCCTCGTCACAGTTTCTTTTTAGGCTGAGCAGAGGGTGCTGACTTGTGTGTGTGGGTGTATTATGTGGAAATTGCCAGAATTCCCCCCTTATTGACATGAGTACAGGTTGGCAGGAGGCCACGGTTGTTTGGCAGCCAACACTCAGGAGAGGTTGACTAAGGACAGTACTTGTTCGTTGTGACCTCCCAGCAACCAAAACCAGCTCAGATTAACCTTCCAACATTTCTTTGTTGGGCACACTGACACACTTACACTAACTTTGCAAACATGAATAAATACTAAAGATGAGCAAAAGTGCTAATATGTGTTCTTTGTCCTCTACTTTATTGTTATTATTAGTTTAATATAGTAACAGAGTCAGTCAGGTGTCTGTGCTCTTTTGGTCAACATTCATTATTATATAATCCTGTGTTGGTTTAGATGACAGCAAATTTTTTCTCCTACATCTGTTGACCAAATGGCTCAGTCAGACAGACTATGTCATTTGGCAGGAAGAGAAGAATGATAATAAATTATAAGTTTATGTATTTTGTTTTTTATTATACAAGATAAAGTCTGTGTTACAATGGTGCTGCTGGTATTTTTCTATTCTTCACATTTCAGAGACACATGATGCCAAAATGTGATAAACATAATGTTATATTTCTAAGGATGTCTGTCTTTCATGAATCTTGAAGGTTTAATACAATTCTTTTAGGGTTTTCTTTTTAAATTGATTATTTTTTCAATTAGTTTTCGTCTACCCCTTGTAACTAAATTGTAAACAACAATGATGTCTATCTTTAGGTAGATAACACTTCCTTGGCATCACCTGTGAGACATGGAGGAAGAGGCATTGGACTGCTAGCCTCTACATGTCTCTCTCTCTCTCTCTCTCTCTCTCTGTCTGTCTGCTGAGAGAGAGACAGTGATTGTAAAGAAGTAAAAAAAATTACATCTGTCATATTTTTTGCACTACGTAGGTGTTTCATAAAATTAACGTTTTATGAAACACCTGTTCATATCACTTATCACATTATCTTTTCCCCAACTACTTTCCCTAAATTGGCCCCATCCCTAGACTGTCCAACAACCAAATTGGGGCCTAACCTATATCTCTTTGTGAATCACCTTGTTGATCAGAATACTATACTACTACTATATTTATACCTGTCAAACGGGGCTTTCTTTTGGCATGTCTTGTCTTGCTGCAGTAGTGCATCTGATGCATGTTTTCTGTCTAGCACTTAAAAAGAAAAAGAACCAACATTTCTCTGTCCGTCAAAACCAGTGGCGCCCCGGGTCTTTTGAGTCTAGCCCCGGCAACAAAGACCAATGTAAATCACTGTATAGATGCTGTTAAACTTAACTGCCGCCTGCTCCTCCAGTCGCTCCGCTCCGTTATTTCTCAACAACCACAGGCTACACACACACACACACTCACTCACTTTCACATTCAGAGCAAGGCTGGGCTGAGCAGGGCTGGACTGTGAGTTGGAGGGTCTGATTAACCCTGTCACTGACGTTAAATTACGTTACTGGGTGTCAGATTACAGCCGATAGCCAGGGCGGGTCTGTGTGCGCATGTGCGGAGGAGAGAGCAGCAGCAGTCCGAGCGCGGCAAACCAGAGCCAGCAAAATGGAGAGAAAATCTAAAATAAAGCAGCTACAACTCCTTAGGTTTTTTTTAGGAGAAAAGTAAAGGGTAACTTATACAGTATTGTCCCAAATATGTGTACTTTTTGTTTGACACAAGCAGATCGCCGTCGGAGGTTGCTACACAAGACATTATGTTACACGCGCGCAGGTGTCAGTGTGTGCGCGCATCTCAGGGGAAACTTCAAGATGCACGACAGAGAGATCAGCTCTGACATGTCATGTTGTATATCCTACGCAGTCTATGTGCATATCAAATAAACACCAGACTATTTAGTTTTTAATAAAAGAACTCAATATAAACTGTTTATTGAGCAAATGAGACTTAAAGGACTTCTGCTGTGACTTGCTATTGCACAAGAAGCCCACTACCACTACTCCCACATAACAAATCCTTTTACATTTTTTTCTTTTAAACTGCAACCGCAATACCTATGGTACTGCACCTGATGTGAGTTCTTGTCGTACTGCTTCTTCGCCCTCTCGGTGGATTTGCCCAGCATTTCCCGAGCCCACCGGTGACAGAGCTCCAGCCTCTGACGTAACTCCAAGACATATTGTGGTAGGCTGCTTGTTTCATCCCCCTCCGGTGGGGGTCCGTTGACCAAATCCGCTGGCTCGGTGATCTCTCGTCCGAAAAGCATCATGTTGGGTGTAATTCCTGTGGAGCTGTGCCTCGTTGCCCGGTATGCCATCACCGCATACGGGATCATAACATTCCAGTCCCAATGGCAGTGCTCCGCTGTGGTAGCCAGGATCTTCTGCAGGGCAGCATTGAAACGTTCCACCTGCCCATCCGACTGTGGCTGGAAAGGGGTGGTGCATGTTTTTTCCACGCCCAACAGCTCGCACATCTTCTGAAAGACAATGGACTCGAAATTGGTTCCCTGGTCACTGTGTAGGGAGTGTGGGGCCCATATTGGCACACCCCCCCGAAATCAGCTTATCGGGCCACTGTTGTCGCTTGCTCATCTGGTAGGGGATAAGCTTCCACCCACTTACTGAAGTAATCCTGCACAACAAGGATATACCGGTTGTGCCTGTCAGTCTTGTTCAGTGGCCCCATCAGATCAACAGCCACTCTCTCCATGGGGGCCCCAACATGCACAGTCCCCATGGCCGCCCTGGGGCTCTTTTGGGGGCGGGCTTTCATGGCACAGCTGGTACATGTGCGGCACCACAGCAGGATATCCCCTTTCATGCTGTACCAATAGTACCAGCTCCGCAGGCGTGCCACGGTCTTTTCCCCTCCGATATGGCCCCCTACCGGTCCGTCATGAAACTGTTTCATCACCGACGGGCGATATTTCTGCGGCAATACAATCTGGGGATTAAAGGTCTTTCCTTCAGTGCAATAGAACTTCCTCATAAGTGCTCCATCTTTCTGATATAGCCTTCCCCATTGGGACCACAGGGCCTTGACAGCAGGGCTCTCTGCTGCTATGTCAGTCCATGGCGGCCGGTCATCCCCCTCTTTCATCCATTTCAGTACGGGCCCTATGTCTGGGTCCCAGCTGCTCCCAGCACCAACCACAGAACGGGCCCGGTAAAGGTTCTCTTACCCGGTGGATGCCGGGGGGGACAATGCCACCCGGCACCGTTGGGGTGTCCATTACCCCCACTAGAGATGGCCCTGAGGGGTCCAGATCAGTGTGTAAGCCTGAGGGGTCCCAATCCCAGAGTCACTGGCATCCGTGTCCAACAGCAGCTCCCCGGTGTCCAGGGGATAGCCCAGGACTGGTGCTGAAACCAGGCGCCCTTTTAGCTGTTCAAATGCCTGTTGACACTCATCAGTCCATACAAAGCGTGCGTATTTTTTTGTCAGGTCATGGAGGGGCCGGGCCAAGGCGGCAAAATCCCGCACGAAGCGGCGGTAGTAAGAAGCCAGTCCAATGAACTGCCGCACCTCCGAGACATCTCGGGGGGTAGGCCACTCCTCCACCTGTTGTACTTTCCGTGGGTCTGTAGCAATGCCTCCAGCTGAGACCACGTGCCCCAAGTAAACAACCTTCTCCCGGAACAGGCAGCATTTAGTCGGTTTGAGCTTTAAGTTAGCCGCCCGCAACCGGCTGAATACCTGCCCCAGCCGTTCCAACATCTAAGAACCATCCCGGCCTATGACGATGATGTCATCGAGGTACACAAGACAAGTTTCCCATTGAAGCCCAGCTAGCACAGGGTCCATCAGCCGCTGAAAGGTGGCTGGGGCATTACAGAGCCCAAAGGGCATCACATTCCACTCGAATAGCCCCTGCCATGTGCAAAATGCAGCTGCTTTTGGCAGACATCTCCACCTGCCAGTACCCGGAGGTCAGATCCAGAGTACTGAAGTACTGGGCTGTGGACAAAGTGTCCAGGGTGTCCTGTATGCACGGCAGGGGATAAGCATCCTTAATAGTCCTTTCATTTAGGGGCCTGTAGTCCACACACAGACGGGAGCTTTGGTCGTTCTTTTTCACCATTACAATCGGCGCGGCCCAGCTGCTGTTGCTGGGTCGAGCCAGACCAGCTTCCAGACTCTGCTGCACCTGCTGATCCGCTGCCTCTTGCTTATCCCGAGCCATCCTGTGTGCTGGCTGTTTTACAGGTGGCCCGGGCGTGGTCATGATGTCATGCTGTACCACGCTAGTGCGGCCTAGGTCGAGAAGACATCGCCGTAGGAGCTCAGGAGCTGTGCAAGTCTCTGGTGATCCTCCTCGGGTAGATTCTGGCAGGTCTCCACATACAGACCTTTTAAGTGTGTGTGTGTGGGGGGGTATCTACAATTTATTACCTTGTGATATGTTAAAAACATTCTAATATGGTTTTCTGCTTCTGGTTATCTATTAGGGGACAGAAGACCTGTGTTCAACAGGATTTTGAGCAAAGTTTATACTATAAATTGAAGCAAAATGTCTCAGAAACTGTATGTGACAAATATGTCACACCGGGCTCTTATGGGATAAGCACAAACAACGGAGGGAGGCTACCCTTTCATCCACCGGGGTAAATCCCAACGAAAAGGCACCAAGTCGGGGGGCAATGAGCATGCCCACACCTGCTTGGCGCCTCTCACCAGGAGCAATTCTAGAATGGAAGAGGGCGTACATTTGCTTTAGCCCGCCTACCTCCGTTAGCTGGTTAGCTACCATTGCTCGGTGTTAACTCGGTTAGCTCTTAGCTACAGGCAGCTCGGAGTTTGATGGTTGTCAATCATCTACCCCCACCTTCACAGTCCCCCTCTCAGCTCGACCTCTTTGCCCATTTTTGGATTTTCCGGGCCTAACGACATGCATGACGCTACCAAGATGGCGACGGTGGGAATGCCCAATGAGCTTCACTTTTGCTCTTCAGAAACCTATGGGTGACGTCACGGAAGCTCCGTCCATCTTTTATACAGTCTATAATCAGGCCCAGCTTGCTGACACATCAGCACTTTGCACAACTGACACAAATACACACACGCAGTGTATGAGGGAATAACACACGCACACATGCAGACATTTAATATACAGATCCATGTCACACACTCAGCTGACAGACACACATGCACGTGAAGAAGCAGTGGGATGCACACAGACACACACTTCAATAATATGCATGTAGCCCTCATTTCATTTGCCGGATCATGAATACACTGAGGTTTGTCACTTGTAATGTGTGTGGAACCAGGGGCGGCATGATGGACCGAGCAGTGAAGGACAGTCAGGCAAAGATTTAAAGTTCAAAAAAGGGGAAGAGTAGCACTATGTTAGTAGGCACCTAAACAACACTATCAATGACACATTCAAATAGTAGAATTGAACATTTGTACACAATTGTGGTGTTGAGCATCATACACATTTTAATTTTGTTTCATCTTTAGATAATTTTTTAAAAATATGTATTTGTGTATGTATGCTTTTACCTCTTCAAGTGTGTTTAGGCTGCTCTCCTCTGATACTTTCCCTTTGTTGGGATGGTGACTCAGCCTGGCAGGAGATACGAGTAGAGACATTTGGTTGAAGTTTGGAAGAATTCACATATAAAAAGCTGCATTAAAATATGCAATATAGCTACGGAAAATTGTGGTTTACCAGATAAGTAAACACAGGTAAAAATATAATGTACTACGTGTTGTTAATTCTCAAGTACACAGTGGTCTCTAAACCAGGTTTAGTAAAAGTCAGCTCACATCATCTAAGTCGCTAATAAGTCAATTTTTTTTGTATGCTGCAAATGAGCGAACATATTCTGTAGCCCTTCTAACTGTTAACAAATAGCAAATGCATTTAAAATGTTAAAATGTACTTAAAGACCCACTCCAATGCTTATTTGGAACTATTAAAATGTTCTCAGTGGTCTTTAAATTGTGATTATGAAGTTTTTGGCAAAAATCACAAAACCTGTGCCCTTTTCTAGGACTCTGCTTCTGCAGAGAACCAGTAGCTCATTAGCAATTCCCTCTGAGTTGTGGGTGGAGTCAGCTCTGCATAGTGCCCAGCCCCCGTTGGTTCTGCATGCTAGTGCACCGACAGATAATTAGCTGTGCAAAAAAATAAAGAAAGACATGTAACATAGGAGCTATACTGACCCATGTCTTCCTTGAAGTGTTGACTGCAAATCAACGTGAGGTTTGTTATATTTTGATGACTGACAAACCTAATCCATTGCTCTCTCACAGCAAAGTTTTTCAGTAAATAATGAAAGCTAAAGTATTCACAATGATTTAAATGCAGAAATAATCAGAAAAGCCATTTTGATCAAATTTTTCACAAGATATATCCTCTAGTGTCAGATAAATGCCACATGGGCATGTAAACAACATGAAAACATGATTTTCACTGGAGTGAAAAGTAGGGGGGTAATTTTTACCTCCTTGGTTTCTCAAACACTTGTATCTCTGTTAAAATAAAATCCCTACTACTCTCAATTCATGACTTTTCCTGAAATGGGTCCAGTGAACATATAGTGAATTTTGGTGAATGCGTGATCACAAGAAAAAGAAATATCCGCATATATACCTAGAACTGCCAAGGAGGTAATTTCTACCATCTAATTTAAGACACCGTGTTCAGCTGTCAGACGTTTTCGCGCCACGCCCGGTTGCTTAGTAACGCACGTAAGTTTGACAGCTGTCATAGAGTAACAGGGTTTTAGAATCGTTTAGGCTAACCTAGTGCTAAATTTTACAAATGGATAAATACAAGAGATGGATGAATGCCAAAGAAGCTTGGTTATTACTCCAAGACCTGAGTGACGGAGAGTTGGAGGGAGGAGAGGTAACACTGGATGTGGGTGAGGAGGATTCTGACGAGACAGGGGAGGAATCGGTAGGGGGAGAAAGTGATGATCCGCTATTTTTACCCGGTAACGAGTCATCTACTGAGGATGAGGAGCTGTGGAAAGATCGCAGACCAAGGAAAAGGTCCCGGCTTTGGGTCACACTTGAGGGATCACCCACCACACATACTCAGCCTCTGGTAGCCGACGGGCCCTGTAGTGCAGGTGATGGCATATCATTTTGTAACATACTGATAACATTCTCTGCTCGAGCTGAGCTAACTCTACATAATTTTATTGATTAGAACCACCCCAGCCTGCGTCTGATCTTCATGAGACCGCCAAAGATGGAACTGTTTGGAGAACCATACAGCCAGGACTTCGAGCCGGGAGAGCCCAGTCCCAAAACGTCCTGAAAGAGAGCAGCGGCCCGACTGCATTTGCGCGCCGCACCATTGACGACCCTCTGAGCGCGTTCATGTGCCTGATGGATTGCGGAATGCTTCAGCACATCTGTGACTGTTCGGTGGCGGAGGCACACCGGAGGGGAGAAGCAACATGGGAACTGAACCTGACTGAACTGAAGGCCTTCATTGGGCTCATCTTAGCCAGAGGAGTACACTGTGGAATGCACGTGGAGGATTTGTGGTCAAATGAATGGGGGCTCAATTTCTTCACCACTACCATGTCACGGAACCAGTTCAGGGAAATAATGCGCTACCTACGGCTCGACCACATAGATACCAGACAGATCTGACTGTCGCAAGACAGATTTGCTCTGGTGAGTGAAGTGTGGGACAAGCTGGTCCAGAACAGCCAGGCGGCCTATAAACCAGGCCCAGAAATAACAGTGGATGAACAGCTGTTCCCTTCAAAGTCCCGCTGTCCCTTTACCCAGTACATGCCAAACAAGCCTAACAAATTCGGCATAAAATCCTGGCTTGCTGCTCGCTGAGACCAAATACATGCTGAATGGTTTTCTTATCTGGGGAAGGATCCGAGTTGCCCAGCAACACAGAGTGTAGCAGAGAGCGTGGTGCTGAAACTGATGGAGCCGTTCATGGGGAAAGGGAGAAATGTCACCACTGACAACCTTTTTACTTCTCTCCCCGCTCGCAAACAAAACTCCTAGCAAGAAACACCAAGCCTGGTGGGGACCATGAATAAAAACAAGTGCTCCCAGCCTCCCTCTGTGCACCTGAAAGCCGACTCCATGACACCAAACTGATGCAGAGTGATGGTGCAACGCTCACTATCTACCAGGCAAAGAAGAGGAAGAATGTGGTGCATCCACAGCACCGTGAACACATCCGTGGGCATCCACAACAATTCAAAGAGGACGCCAGAGATGGTTCACTATTATAACAAGACCAAAGAAGGAGTTGACGTGCTGGACCAGATGCTGAGGCAGTACTCCACCCGAGCTGAAACCAGGAGATGGCCAGTTGCACAACCGCAAACATTCCCCGTTGGGGACTTCAACCCTTGAGCTCTGCAAGCTGTTGTGCAACGAACATATTTCAAAGCCTGCAAAGTCCACCGGCAGCCCACATCAAGGAAAAGATGAGGTGTGTTTGTGGTGTAAAATGCAACTGCAAACAAAACAAAACAACCAAAAAATGTACAAAGTGCCAACGTGCAGTGTGTGGAAAGTGCACAGTGAAAGTGTATAGTGTGTGCGCTGATTGTGAGTGAGGCTAATGTGTAGCCAGCTTGAATATGTATAGTCGATATTTATTTTATCAGTGGGTCAGTGGGACATTTGTAGTGTTGTCTGTGGTAATACAGACTAGTTTCTTTGCACCAGGTCCCTGTTGCTCTTTGCCTCAGACCAGCAGCTATGTTCTGCCCAGGGTAATCTGGAAACAGTGAGTCTGGAGACATTTGTTATCGCTCTGTCTCTGGAAGCTGGTGGATTATTTAGTCGCAACTCACAAAAACATTTTTCTATTTTCTTGAGTCGCGTCACAAGTCCCCATGTGCATGAGCGCAACATTTCATATGCACGAATGTCGCCTGTCGCTTGGCTGGAGGAGGGCAGCGATTTCCGCCTCATCGCACAAGTTCCATAGAAAATGAATGGAGAAGGAGCGACGTCGTCTCCCGTGTGTCCAGCCCTTAACTGGCGAGGTGTTTGCAACTCACTGGAAATAAAACTAAAGCAGTCAGGGCTGTGGGAGGAGTCTGCAGCAGAGTGCTGCAATGCCAGTGGCGCTCGATTTGCGACTGAAAACAGCACAAGAGGAAACTGCGAAGGACAAAATAATCGGATCATTTCATTTTTATGATCGTTTGACAACCCAGATCTTTTGTAAGATTTTCACACACCTAGATAGATTAGATAAAGGTATCAATCAACTGTATGTCCAGAGGACTAATTGTCAAAATGTCTTCAATGCAAAATGCAATACAAGGACAAAAACAGAGGAACAGACGGTACAAACCTATAGAAGGGTTTTCTTTTTTTCTAAGTTCATCCAGATGGTCCTCTCTGCCTTTCTTTTTTGAGCTTGTGTTTTGGCCTCCTTTGTCTGTCTCTCCTGATCCAGGTGAATACGGTAGTTGGTCCTTGCTGCTGCTACAGATGATAGTAGCTCCTTTGTGAGTGGAACCTGGGTATAGTGTTGGGAATTGAAAACTGCAACCATTACTGTTTGCCATTAAGCTTATGAATTCCTTAATGCAACAATGTGTTCAAGCCAAGCGGTCTGGAAACTTTACAACCATTTTGCTGTTTCTGGAGTCATTGTCTTCCCTTCCTTCTAACAATTTTTGGTAGACATTATGAGTTCTCATACTCACCTGAGTAACACCCCCATGTAAGGTGACATAATCACACACAAGCCTCTGGATAGCCAGTTTCCCCTTGCATGTTTGTTGTCTCTACTTCCTTGTTTACAGAAAAGCCTCATTCCACAGAGGCTTTACCATGGGACAAGACTGGCAAAAAGCCCAGAGTTCAGGACAGTACTTGCTGAGTACTTTACACAAGAAGATGTTCAGCCTATTTTGCATGGAAGGAAGGACATGAACTCCTCACTTCTGCTCTCATGGGACAGGAAAGCATCAAATTGTTGGAGAATTACATCACTTAACAAAACAGATGAAAAAGAATATTTAATATATTGATAAATATTAGACTACATTGCAACAATCATATTCATTATAATGATGAACCAAGTGTTGTACAATAATGCACTGAAACCATATTGAGGTGATGAAACTTTGCCTATTTCTATTCCTACCAGCAGAAACACTAGCCAGCTGTTTGTCCTGTAGAAACCTCTGAACAAGGCCTTTCATCTGCCTCTTGCAACTGTCTGGATCTCTGTAGGACTAAGTACATCCAAACACGTCATCTGCCTAACAGTTGGATCCTTGAGAGGGCTCTTCTCCTGCACTTTCCTGACAATATCTCAGAGTCCTTGCAAGCAGTCACTGTACTGTTGGTGCTCTGGAGAAAGGGAAATTGCAGTCAATAGGACATAGTTTCTACAATGACTCATACTACTTGCATCCAGATCATTTTTGTAAAATGACCATTTCAAATTATCATAATACCTTGAGGATTGACTCAGCATCTAGCCTATGTTAACATCTTGCAACCAGAGCCAGTTTGCTCTTGTCTGTCACATCGTCTGGTCAGTTGTAGTGGAGAGATGTCTTCCAGCAGTTCTCTTTGACATAACATTATGGATGTTTTAAGGCTTTAAAACCAGTCACTGCACACTTTATACACTTTTTTTCAGACAGGCATTAACATTTTCACACCTTTCTCTCTTGTTTAAAACACCCTCAAAGTTCAAACCTTTGTAGAAAAATAAGTCCAGTATTATGGACAGACACCACAGGACAGAGAACATTAAGCGCTTAAAAAAAAAACAACAAAAAAAAACCAAACATGTAAAATTGCACTAAAAAAATCCGAGAAACAGCGAAGCTACAAAAGTGAGCGGCATTATAGCAAGGGACCACTGTACCAAAGGAAGTCATCGAGTTGGCATCCTTAGAAACTATTAAACAATACATGAAGGATTTTGGTCTATCCCACACTAAAAGAATACACCTTTTTCTCTTCAGTTCACCATTCCTATTCTAGATTTGATTATTTCCTAACAAGCAGCTCACTGAAGAGTGACATGTCAGAAATAAAAAAAATCCATCCCATTACCATCAGCGATCAAGCACCAGTATCATTCACTCTGAAAAATAAGAACAATAAACCAGCAACTAGAAACTGGAGATTTAATATGTCATTACTTAAAGATCCTGACTTTATCAGCTACTTTAAACGAGAATGGCCCAAATGTATTTAAAGCAACTTGCCAGAAATTTCGGTGTGTGTTCTTTGGAAAGTGTGTTGTAAGGAAAAGCAGTAATGCGAATACTGGACGCAAAATTTGCTTCATTACTAGGGAACACCTTGGGGGTGAATCAGTAAGTAATGGGTAGTTAGCCAGTACTTACTGGTGACCACAAAGACCAGGCTTATTAGGGAGCTCCTGGTTAATTATTTGCTTCATTACTAGCGAACGCCTTGCAGGCGAATCAGTAAGTAATGGGCAGTTAACCAATACTTACTGGTGCCCACAAAAACCAGGTTTTTGACTAAATGAGACTAATAAGTCTGGTTTTTGTGGGTACCATTAAGTATTGGTTAACTACCCATTACTTCCTGATTCGCCAGTGGGGCGTTCGCTAGTAACGAAACAAATAATTGACCAGGAGCTCCCTAATAAGTCTGGTCTTTGTGGTCACCAGTAAGTACTGGTTAACTACCCATTACTTCCTGATTCGCCCCCAAGGTGTTCCCTAGTAACGAAGCAAATTTTGCGTCCAGTATTGTAAAGTGTTACCGGCCTTTCTTCTATTGACGTTCGTACATGGTTGGAGGTACATGGGTGATGGTGTTGTGAAACTGTTGGCTAGATGTAACAGCACAAGTATGTGATGTGCTGGCTAGAGGCTGCCATTTCTCCTCGTGTATAGCAAGAAACTATGTGATGTCTAGTGTCCAATAAGAAGTGTAATAAACTGCTGTGAAATGTCTAAATAAAGCACACAATATTTCCAATTGATTATTGTGCATTCCAGTTGTCCTCTGAACTCATTTTCTGAAGGAAATTTTGCCAGAAAATGACAAAATGCTCTAGTTTATTCCAATGGTAAACACCTAAGTAGCAGACATTATAACTGACATGATATTTATAAATTTAGTTCCTCAAATGGCTCATAATTAAATAAAAAAAAACAAAGAAACTCAGCTAAATGACAGAAAACATTTTCTCAGAACAAATATAAAAAATAACCTGAACTGAATTATCCAACAAAGGTGAATTGTTACTATCAGAGATAAATAGTTCCTACAGATATACTCTTAATACAAACTTTTTTTAAAAATAAGAACTATAATATTGAGACAATTAAACTCTTTACCAAAGGCAAATTTATTTGTATAGCACATTTCATGTACAAGACAATTCAAAGTGCTTTACATAAAACATCACAGCAGGATGCAGAAAGCAATACAAGTGCATTAAAAAACAAAAAACTACTAGACTGTTTTCCTCTGCAGGTGTGAAGTAACATCTCCTGCTTTACACACTTGTTTCCACCCAAATGTAAAAACAATTCATCACTTTCAGATTTTACAGCACAGAGAAAACTTGAATCATATTTAAAAACATTAAAATCCCATAAACTGATGAAAATCTCAGTTATTCAGGTTTCTCTTTCATGGTAATACTTGTGGAATGAGCACAAAATCTTCAGTCAGGAAGTTTTATTTCATCAAAAGAGAGTTTGTTTGAGCTTCAAGTCCAGTGAAAAGGCCCGTGTGAAGCAGCATTCCCAGTTAGAGCAAGGAGGACGTGGTGTCAGTGCTGAGCATGGAGGTGGAGGAACGGAGGCAGAAATAATGGGATGCACAGTTGTGGAGGAATGGCTCTTGGTCGACTGCTGCCTGATCTGGATGTCTGTGAAGTCCAGCTGGGTCTGGAGGAAAATCACAGTAAAGAATGACATGCATTCAGAGACCAAAGGCTTTATTTGGGTTGAGAATAGTGGATCAGTCTATTTTCTTTACCTTTTAAAAACATCTGACTCAGCACCTTCATCATGATGGTCTCTGAGGAAGTGCTCTTCATTTGACTCTGCGTAGACTTGACCATCGTCTGTCTGATCACTGATGAACTTCCTGATGTCGGCCTGAAAGGAAACAAAGATATAATCAATCAAAGAAGGACAGCAGTGTGTCGGTGGTTGAACAGATCAGTCAGTGAAAAGGTCAAAGCGAGAGAAATGATCAGTTCAAAGCAAGGCTCATTTAAACAGGAACATTTCCCTTACCACGAAGCTTCCTTTCATCAACACCTTCCTTATCAGCTGGAAGGTGGAGGAGGAGACTGCAGAAGGAGGTGAGGCTGGAATTTTCTGCAGGTGGATGGTAAAAGCAGCAGGTGGAGGTTGAAGGTGGATGTTTCTTCCTGGAGGTGGATGCTTTGCAGGTTGATGGCAGAGACTGCAGGTGGAGCTACATGTACAAAGATAGATGGAAGATGATGGAGGCTGTAGCTGAAGAGAGGATGTTACCATGGAGACGATTCAGGAAGAGGTTCGATCCGTAGATTTGTTTTTAAATAGTGTAAGTTGGAAAGTTTGTGAATAGATGGAGGTGTTTTAACTCAGGGTGGATGATAGAGTCTACAGGTTAAGGATGAAGGTGAGATTTACCTTAAGGGTGGTGCGAGAAGGTGGAGGCTGAAGGTGGATTTAGTTTCTTGATGTCAGAGGTGGTCGGTATAGAAGGAAGGTGGATTTTTCTTCCTGGAGGTGGATGCTTTGCAGGTGGGTGTCAGAGACTGCAGATGGAGCTGTGTCATTTTAGTCTGAAAGACAATTAAAATTCTGAGTGTCAAAGCAGAAGGTGGAGGACTCCATCAGCCAGACTGCAGATACAGAGGAACATAAAAATACCTCAAGTTAATGGAGCTAGATGGAAGATGAAATGGAGCTGAAGAGAGGATGTTACCATGGAGGTGATTCAGGTGGAGGTTTAATGTGTAGTTCTGTTTGTAACAGTGTAAGTTGGAAGATGAGCTGGATGGAGGTGTGGGGGTTAGCACTGTGGCCTCCCAGCAAGAAGGTTCCTGGCTTGAAGCTCAGCTGGAACCTTTCTGTGTGGAGTCTGCATGTTCTCCCTGTGCACGTTTGGCTTCTCTCCAGGTACTCTGGATTGTGAGTGAGTGAGGGTGCTTGTGTGTCTCTGTGTGTTGGTCCTGCGATGGACTGGTGACTTGTCCAAGGTGGACCCTGTCTCTTGTCTGGTAGCTACTGGGATAGTAGATAGATGGTGGTGGCTGCGGGTGGAGTCAGGAGGGTGGTGCTTTTCAAGCCGATGGTGGTGGCTGCAGGTGGAGATCGGAGTTGGATGGTGGACACTGCAGAGGGATAATATAAATAGAAAAGAAAAAAACTCACTTATCGTGTTTCAGAACTAGTTACATATAAGAAGAAAACAAGAAAACATTAAAGAAAAATGGTGAATTGTATAAAAAAGTTAAACTAAATGTAAAACTTAGTGAAGTGGCTTCGATGGTGATCTCAGGCGCTGTCCCAGTGGATGGAGACTCTAATGGTCCGAGCTGGAAACTGGATGCACTCACTGAAGAGAAAAAACAACCAAAATAAATAAATGAAGAAACTAAAGACCTTCTATCCTCTCTAAACATGAGCAACACTTTCTCTGTTTACCTTCAGTGTTTGACAATGTTCTCCTCAGTCAGGATGTCTCGGGCACCGGGACACCCCCCGGCACCCGGAAAAGAAGAGAAGAGAAGAGAATTCCACAGTTTACTCATGTGGCACAGAAATGAGTTCTTAAACATACAAAAGTTATCATGAAGAACATTTGATGGTGTGTGTCCATCACAGGGATGGAAGGTGGATTCTTACTTTGGGGGACAGTACTGTGCAAAAGTCTGGCGCCACTCCAGGAAAAAGAGAAAAAAAAGGCAGAAAAAAAGCAGAGATTTACAGAAACACGTTGGCTGCTTTTTGTTCTGATCTCTGTTAACATGATTCCACATTTCTTCATGATTTTCAGGTCTGGGCTCTGAGGAGGATTCATCCCTCCATCAGACCTGTTACCACTGATTTTCAGTCCAGTTCTGCCATCATCTGGCACATCTCAGATCCACTATCAGCTCTGTGCTGGATTTCAGATGCTGTAGAAGTTTTTAGACCGACCACCAGTTCAGATATGTGAACTTCATTATCAACTTGTCCAGTTTATTGAGGACACACTGTCCACCATGCTGAGACATGATTTTGTTGCTGAAGACTCTCCGTCATCACTCAGCTTGTGTTTGGCTGTTTTGTCCTTGGGGTGAAGCAGCCTCTGTCGGACAGTGATGTTCGGTCACTCCTGTCAGATATGGAACGACAATATTCTTCCTCCTGTTCTTTCTGTCTTCTGCATTTGTGCCTTTTCCAGAAATGTAGCTGATTTGATGAAATTCAGTTTAGATACAACAGGTTTAAATGGCTTCCTTGATGTGGTTTTGTTAAGTTTCCCTCCGTCCTCAACATGCAGATTGTGATCCAGTGGGTTATGTGAGTTAAAAACTAGATCATGGTGTGTGGGTGTGTGTGTGTGTGTGGGGGGGGGGGGTCTGGTAAACACTGATGTTTACCAGAAACCCACACAGACCAGGATCTAGTTTTTGACTCACACCAGCTCCTGGAACACAAAGTGTCCGTCATCAGAACCTCACTCCACCAGGCTGAAAATGTTCCTATGAGGACGGAGGGAAAACTGAAGGAACAAAACCACATTAAGGAAGCACTTCAAACCTGTTTATCCAAATTGGACTTTCATTAAATCAGCTTAAACACCTGGAAAAGCATCATGAACAGAGAAGAATGTTGTCATTCCATATGTGGCAAGAGTGTCTTAGAAACTCAGGATCTTCTCCAAACACGACATCCTGGTTCATTTCAAATTAAAACATCACTCTCATACAGAAGCAGCACACCAACTGGACAGGTTGAGAATAAAAGAAGTGGAAAGTTCACATATCTGAACCAGCGGCTTGGTGGATACCACGCTGAGATATGCCAAGTTTTCTGCTGATAACTCGGAATAACCTTGTTGGGTCAAAATACAAATTTTTATGCCTGTTAAAATATTTTACAATTGATATTTTTCATATTTCACAAAGAAATCAGAAGGAATAATGATATCTTCGTGGCAGGTGGCTAACAAATAGCCTAAAGATCCAAATTAAAATCAGTTTTAAGTTTTCTGTCATGTGTCGACGTAACACTGGATCATCCTTTGAGCTAAAAGCCTTTATGCACCTGAATGATTCAGAGGTCAGTGTTAAGAGGCAAACAAACATAAATATATGGACAAACAAACATAAATAAAACAAAGACACATTCCTCTTAAACCAGTCAGGTCCAAGAACTGGACTGAAAACAAGCTAAAAAGCAGCCAACGTCTAAAGAAAAACTCCAAACATGCAGAAAGCCTGAACTACTGATGATGAAGGAACATAGAAAGGATTCCAGGTGTAAAATGTTACAGGAAAAATTGAACTTGGCTTGAGCAACAGAAACTACTGCTCGAGACAAGGTCAACGTTGGAGATGGAAAGAAAAGAAAAGGAGTAGCAAGAGACTTTTGTACAGTACTGTGTTGGAAGAAGATGATGGTGGTTCCTGCAGGTGGTGTCAGCTCTTCTTCCAGATGTTATAAAAGCCGATGGTGGTTCCTGCAGGTAAAGACGGGAGGTGGATGGTGGACCCTGCAGAGGGACAGTATAAACAGAAAAAAAAAATTCAATTATCAAATTTCAGAACTAGTTACATGTAAGAAGTAAACAATAAAACATCAAAGAACAAAAGTTGAACATTTCATTGTAGATGTAAAACGGTCCGAGCTGGAAACTGGATGCACTCACTGTGTTGAAAGAAGATGATGGTGGTTCCTGCAGGCGATGTTAGATTTTCTTTCAGATGTTTTAAAAGCTGATGGTGGTTCCTGCAGGTGGAGACGGGAAGATGGTGGTCATCAAGCCGATGGTAGTGGCCGCAGGTGGGAGGCTGGTGTTCAGCAAGCCGATGGGGGTGGCTGCAGGTGGAGACGGGAGGCTGGTGTTCTGCAAGCCGATGGTGGTGGCTGCAGGTGGGAGGCTGGTGTTTAAAAAGCTGATGGTGGTGGCTGCAGGTGGAGACGGGAGGCTGGTGTTCTGCAAGCCGATGGTGGTGGCTGCAGGTGGAGACGAGAGGCTGGTGGTTTGCAAGCCGATGGTGGTGGCTGCAGGTGGAGACGGGAGGCTGGTGTTTTGCAAGCAGATGGTGGTGGCTGCAAGTGGAGACGGGAGGCTGGTGTTTTGCAAACCGATGGTGGTGGCCGCAGATGGAGACGGGAGGCTGGTGCTTTGCAAGCCGATGGTGGTGGCCGCAGATGGAGACGGGAGGCTGGTGTTTTGCAAGCCGGTGGTGGTGGCTGCAGGTGGAGAGGGGAGTCTGGCCCTCTGCAAGCCGACGGTGGTGGCTGCAGGTGGAGACGAGAGGCTGGTGTTCAGCAAGCCGATGGTGGTGGCTGCAGGTGGAGACGAGAGGCTGGTGTTCAGCAAGCCGATGGTGGTGGCTGCAGGTGGAGACGGGAGGCTGGTGTATTGGAAGCCGATGGTGGTGGCTGCAGGTGGGAGGCTGGTGTTCAACAAGCTTATGGTGGTGGCTGCAGGTGGGAGGCTGGTGTTTAAACAGCTGATGGTGGTGGCTGCAGGTGGAGATGAGAGGCTGGTGTTCAGCAAGCTGATGGTGGTGGCTGCAGGTGGAGACGGGAGGCTGGTGTTCAGCAAGCCGATGGTGGTGGCTGCAGGTGGAGACGAGAGGCTGGTGGTTTGCAAGCCGATGGTGGTGGCTGCAGGTGGCGACGAGAGGCTGGTGGTTTGCAAGCCGATGGTGGTGGCTGCAGGTGGAGACGGGAGGCTGGCCTGTTGCAAGCCGGTGGTGTTGGCTGCAGGTGGAGAGGGGAGGCTGGCCTTCCTATAAGCCGACGGTGGTGGCTGCAGGTGGAGACGAGAAGCTGGTGTTTTGCAAGCCGATGGTGGTGGCTGCAGGTGGAGACGGGAGGCTGGTTTTTTGCAAGCCGATGGTGGTGGCTGCAGATGGAGACGGGAGGTTGGTGTTCAGCAAACCGATGGGGGTGGCTGCAGGTGGGAGGCTGGTGTTTAAAAAGCTGATGGTGGTGGCTGCAAGTGGAGACCGGAGGCTGGCCTTCTGCAAGCCGATGGTGGTGGCTGCAGGTGGAGACGAGAGGCTGGTGGTTTGCAAGCCGATGGTGGTGGCTGCAGGTGGAGACGGGAGGCTGGTGTTTTGCAAGCAGACGGTGGGGGCTGCAAGTGGAGACGGGAGGCTGGTGTTTTGCAAACCGATGGTGGTGGCCGCAGATGGAGACGGGAGGCTGGTGCTTTGCAAGCCGATGGTGGTGGCCGCAGATGGAGACGGGAGGCTGGTGTTTTGCAAGCCGGTGGTGGTGGCTGCAGGTGGAGAGGGGAGGCTGGCCCTCTGCAAGCCGACGGTGGTGGCTGCAGGTGGAGACGAGAGGCTGGTGTTCAGCAAGCCGATGGGGGTGGCTGCAGGTGGAGACGGGAGGCTGGTGTTCAGCAAACCGATGGGGGTGGCTGCAGGTGGAGACGGGAGGCTGGTGTTCTGCAAGCCGATGGTGGTGGCTGCAGGTGAGAGGCTGGTGTTTAAAAAGCTGATGGTGGTGGCTGCAGGTGGAGACCGGAGGCTGGCCTTCTGCAAGCCGATGGTGGTGGCTGCAGGTGGAGACGAGAGGCTGGTGGTTTGCAAGCCGATGGTGGTGGCTGCAGGTGGAGACGAGAGGCTGGTGTTTTGCAAGCAGATGGTGGTGGCTGCAAGTGGAGACGGGAGGCTGGTGTTTTGCAAACCGATGGTGGTGGCCGCAGATGGAGACGGGAGGCTGGTGCTTTGCAAGCCGACGGTGGTGGCCGCAGATGGAGACGGGAGGCTGGTGTTTTGCAAGCCGGTGGTGGTGGCTGCAGGTGGAGAGGGGAGGCTGGTGTTTTGGAAGCCGATGGTGGTGGCTGCAGGTGGAGACTGGAGGCTGGTGTTCAGTAAGCCGATGGTGGTGGCTGTAGGTGGAGACGGGAGGCTGGTGTTCTGGAAGCCGATGGTGGTGGCTGCAGGTGGAGACGGGAGGCTGGTGTTCTGGAAGCCGATGGTAGTGGCTGCAGGTGGAGACGGGAGGCTGGTGTTCAGCAAGCCGATGGTGGTGGCTGCAGGTGGAGACGGGAGGCTGGTTTTTTGCAAGCCGATGGTGGTGGCTGCAGATGGAGACGGGAGGCTGGTGGCTTGCAAGCCGATGGTGGTGGCTGCAGGTGGAGACGGGAGGCTGGCCTTTTGCAAGCCGGTGGTGGTGGCTGCAGGTGGAGAGGGGAGGCTGGCCTTCTGCAAGCCGACGGTGGTGGCTGCAGGTGGAGACAAGAGGCTGGTGCTTTGCAAGCCGATGGTGGTGGCTGCAGGTGGAGACGGGAGGCTGGTTTTTTGCAAGCCGATGGTGGTGGCTGCAGAGGGAGACGAGGGGCTGGTGGTTTGCAAGCCGATGGTGGTGGCTGCAGGTGGACACGGGAGGCCGGCCTTTTGCAAGCCGGTGGTGGTGGCTGCAGGTGGAGAGGGGAGGCTGGCCTTCTGCAAGCCGACGGTGGTGGTTGCAGGTGGAGACGAGAGGCTGGTGTTTTGCAAACCGATGGTGGTGGCTGCAGGTGGAGACGGGAGGCTGGTTTTTTGCAAGACGATGGTGGTGGCTGCAGATGGAGACGGGAGGCTGGTGGCTTGCAAGCCGATGGTGGTGGCTGCAGGTGGAGAGGGGAGGCTGGTCTTTTGCAAGCCGATGGTGGTGGCTGCAGATGGAGACGAGAGGCTGGTGGTTTGCAAGCCGATGGTGGTGGCTGCAGGTGGAGACGGGAAGCTGGTGTTTTGCAAGCCGATGGTGGTGGCAGCAGGTGGAGACTGGAGGCTGGTGTTCAGCAAGCCGATGGTGGTGGCTGCAGGTGGAGACGGGAGGCTGGTGTTTTGGAAGCCGATGGTGGTGGCTGCAGATGGAGACGGGAGGCTGGTGTTCAGCAAGCCGATGGTGGTGGCTGCAGGTGGAGACGGGAGGCTGGTGTTTTGGAAGCAGATGGTGGTGGCTGCAGGTGGGAGGCTGGTGTTCAACAAGCTTATGGTGGTGGCTGCAGGTGGGAGGCTGGTGTTTAAACAGCTCATGGTGGTGGCTGCAGGTGGAGAGGGGAGGCTGGCCTGTTGCAAGCCGATGGTGGTGGCTGCAGGTGGAGACGAGAGGCTGGCCTTCTGCAAGCCGATGGTGGTGGCTGCAGGTGGAGAGGAGAGGCTGGTGGTTTGCAAGCCGATGGTGGTGGCTGCAGGTGGAGACGGGAGGCTGGCCTATTGCAAGCCGGTGGTGGTGGCTGCAGGTGGAGAGGGGAGGCTGGCCTTCTGCAAGCCGACGGTGGTGGCTGCAGGTGGAGACGAGAGACTGGTGGTTTGCAAGCCAAGGGTGGTGGCTGCAGGTGGAGACGGGAGGCTGGTGTTTTGCAAGCAGATGGTGGTGGCTGCAAGTGGAGACGGGAGGCTGGTGTTTTGCAAACCGATGGTGGTGGCCGCAGATGGAGATGGGAGGCTGGTGTTTTGCAAGCCGGTGGTGGTGGCTGCAGGTGGAGAGGGGAGGCTGGCCTTCTGCAAGCCGACGTTGGTGGCTGCAGGTGGAGAGGGGAGGCTGGCCCCCTGCAAGCCGACGGTGGTGGCTGCAGGTGGAGACGAGAGGCTGGTGTTCAGCAAGCCGATGGTGGTGGCTGCGGGTGGAGAGGGGAGGCTGGTGTTTTGGAAGCCGATGGTGGTGGCTGCAGGTGGAGACGGGAGGCTGGTGTTCAGCAAGCCGATGGTGGTGGCTGCAGGTGGAGACGGGAGGCTGGTTGTTTGGACGCAGATGGTGGTGGCTGCAGGTGGGAGGCTGGTGTTCAACAAGCTTGTGGTGTTGGCTGCAGGTGGGAGGCTGGTGTTTAAACAGCTCATGGTGGTGGCTGCATGTGGAGAGGGGAGGCTGGCCTTTTGCAAGCCGATGGTGGTGGCTGCAGGTGGAGACGAGAGGCTGGCCTTCTGCAAGCTGATGGTGGTGGCTGCAGGTGGAGACGAGAGGCTGGTGGTTTGCAAGCCGATGGTGGTGGCTGCAGGTGGAGACGGGAGGCTGGTGTTCAGCAAGCCGATGGTGGTGGCTGCAGGTGGAGACGGGAGGCTGGTGTTCAGCAAGCCGATGGTGGTGGCTGTGGGTGGAGAGGGGAGGCTGGTGTTCAGCAAGCCGATGGTGGTGGCTGCAGGTGGAGACGGGAGGCTGGTGGTTTGGAAGCAGATGGTGGTGGCTGCAGGTGGGAGGCTGGTGTTTAAACAGCTCATGGTGGTGGCTGCATGTGGAGAGGGGAGGCTGGCCTTTTGCAAGCCGATGGTGGTGGCTGCAGGTGGAGACGAGAGGCTGGCCTTCTGCAAGCCGATGGTGGTGGCTGCAGGTGGAGACGAGAGGCTGGTGGTTTGCAAGCCGATGGTGGTGGCTGCAGGTGGAGACGGGAGGCTGGTCTTTTGCAAGCCGATGGTGGTGGCTGCACGTGGAGAGGGGAGGCTGGCCTTCTGCAAGCCGACGGTGGTGGCTTCAGGTGGAGACGAGAGGCTGGTGGTTTGCAAGCCGATGCTGGTGGCTGCAGGTGGAGACGGGAGGCTGGTGTTTTGCAAACCGAAGGTGGTGGCCGCAGATGGAGATGGGAGGCTGGTGTTTTGCAAGCCGGTGGTGGTGGCTGCAGGTGGAGAGGGGAGGCTGGCCTTCTGCAAGCCGACGGTGGTGGCTGCAGGTGGAGAGGGGAGGCTGGCCCTCTGCAAGCCGACGGTGGTGGCTGCAGGTGGAGACGAGAGGCTGGTGTTCAGCAAGCTGATGGTGGTGGCTGCAGGTGGAGACGGGAGGCTGGTGTTTTGGAAGCCGATGGTGGTGGCTGCAGGTGGAGAGGGGAGGCTGGCCTTCTGCAAGCCGACGGTGGTGGCTGCAGGTGGAGAGGGGAGGCTGGCCTTTTGCAAGCAAATGGTGGTGGCTGCAGGTGGAGATGAGAAGCTGGCCTTCTGCAAGCCGATGGTCGTGGCTGCAGGTGGAGACGAGAGGCTGGCGTGCAGCAAGCCAATGGTGGTGGCTGCAGGTGGAGACGGGAGGCTGGTGTTCAGGAAGCCGATGGTGGTGGCTGCAGGTGGAGACGGGAGGCTGGTGTTTTGGAAGCCGATGGTGGTGGCTGCAGGTGGGAGGCTGGTGGTCAACAAGCTTATGGTGGTGGCTGCAGGTGGGAGGCTGGTGTTTAAACAGCTCATGGTGGTGGCTGCAGGTGGAGAGGGGAGGCTGGCCTTTTGCAAGCCAATGGTGGTGGCTGCAGTTGGAGAGGAGAAGCTGGCCTTCTGCAAGCCGATGGTGGTGGCTGCAAGTGGACACGAGAGGCTGGTGGTTTGCAAGCCGATGGTGGTGGCTGCAGGTGGAGACGGGAGGCTGGCCTGTTGCAAGCCGGTGGTGGTGGCTGCAGGTGGAGAGGGGAGGCTGGCCTTCTGCAAGCCGACGGTGGTGGCTGCAGGTGGAGAAAAGAGGCTGGTGCTTTGCATGCCGATGGTGGTGGCTGCAGGTGGAGACGGGAGGCTGGTTTTTTGCAAGCCGATGGTGGTGGCTGCAGAGGGAGACGAGAGGCTGGTGGTTTGCAAGCCGATGGTGGTGGCTGCAGGTGGAGACGGGAGGCTGGCGGTTTGCAAGCCGATGGTGGTGGCTGTAAGTGAAGACGGGAGGCTGGCCTTCTGCAAGCCGACGGTGGTGGCTGCAGGTGGAGACGAGAGGCTGGTGTTTTGCAAGCCGAAGGTGGTGGCTGCAGGTGGAGACGGGAGGCTGGTTTGTTGCAAGCCCATGGTGGTGGCTGCAGATGGAGACGGGAGGCTGGTGTTTTGCAAGCCGATGGTGGTGGCTGCAGGTGGAGACGGGAGGCTGGTGGTTTGCAAGCCGATGGTGGTGGCTGCAGGTGGAGAGGTGAGGCTGGCCTTTTGCAAGCCGATGGTGGTGGCTGCAGGTGGAGACGGGAGGCTGGCCTTTTGCAAGCCGGTGGTGGTGGCTGCAGGTGGAGAGGGGAGGTTGGCCTTCTGCAAGCCGACGGTGGTGGCTGCAGGTGGAGACGAGAGGCTGGTGTTTTGCAAGCCGATGGTGGTGGCTGCAGGTGGAGACGGGAGGCTGGTGTTCTGCAAGCCGATGGTGGTGGCTGCAGGTGGGAGGCTGGTGTTTAAAAAGCTGATGGTGGTGGCTGCAGGTGGAGACCGGAGGCTGGCCTTCTGCAAGCCGATGGTGGTGGCTGCAGGTGGAGACGGGAGGCTGGCGGTTTGCAAGCTGATGGTGGTGGCTGCAGGTGGAGACGAGAAGCTGGCCTTTTGCAAGCCAATGGTGGTGGCTGCAGGTGGAGAGGGGAGGCTGGCCTTCTGCAAGCCGACGGTGGTGGCTGCAGGTGGAGACGGGAGGCTGGTGTTTTGCAAGCCGATGGTGGTGGCTGCAGATGGAGACGGGAGGCTGGTGTTTTGCAAGCCGATGGTGGTGGCTGCAGGTGGAGACAAGAGGCTGGTGTTTTGCAAGCCGATGGTGGTGGCTGCAGGTGGATACATGAGGCTGGTTTTTTGCAAGCCGATGGTAGTGGCTGCAGATGGAGACGGGAGGCTGGTGTTTCGCAAGCCGATGGTGGTGGCTGCAAGTGGAGACGGGAGGCTGGTGGTTTGCAAGCCAATGGTGGTGGCTGCAGGTGGAGAGGGGAGGCTGGCCTTTTGCAAGCCAATGGTGGTGGCTGCAGGTGGAGACGAGAAGCTGGCCTTCTGCAAGCCGATGGTGGTGGCTGCAGTTGGAGACGAGAAGCTGGCCTTCTGCAAGCCGATGGTGGTGGCTGCAGGTGGAGACGAAAGGCTGGTGGTTTGCAAGCTGATGGTGGTGGCTGCAGGTGGAGATGGGAGGCTGGCCTTTTGCAAGCCGGTGGTGGTGGCTGCAGGTGGAGAGGGGAGGCTGGTTTTTTGCAACACGATGGTGGTGGCTGCAGGTGGAGACGGGAGGCTGGTGTTCTGCAAGCCGATGGTGGTGGCTGCAGGTGGGAGGCTGGTGGTTTGCAAGCCGATGGTGGTGGCTGCAGGTGGAGAGGTGAGGCTGGCCTTTTGCAAGCCAATGGTGGTGGCTGCAGGTGGAGACGAGAAGCTGGCCTTTTGCAAGCCAATGGTGGTGGCTGCAGGTGGAGACGAGAAGCTGGCCTTTTGCAAGCCGATGGTGGTGGCTGCAGGTGGAGACGAGAGGCTGGTGTTCAGCAAGCCGATAGTGGTGGCTGCAGGTGGAGACGGGAGGCTGGTGTTCAGCAAGCCGATGGTGGTGGCTGCAGGTGGAGACGGGAGGCTGGTGTTTTGGAAGCCGATGGTGGTGGCTGCAGGAGGGAGGCTGGTGTTCAATAAGCTTATGGTGGTGGCTGCAGATGGAGACGGGAGGCTGGTGTTCAGCAAGCCGATAGTGGTGGCTGCAGGTGGAGACGGGAGGCTGGTGTTCAGCAAGCCGATGGTGGTGGCTGCAGGTGGAGACGGGAGGCTGGTGTTTTGGAAGCCGATGGTGGTGGCTGCAGGAGGGAGGCTGGTGTTCAATAAGCTTATGGTGGTGGCTGCAGGTGGGAGGCTGGTGTTTAAACAGCTGATGGTGGTGGCTGCAGGTGGAGAGGGGAGGCTGGCCTTTTGCAAGTCAATGGTGGTGGCTGCAGGTGGA